>NW_025745767.1:127500-155000 GCF_021184085.1 Oncorhynchus gorbuscha | reverse complement strand
TAAGCTACAGTTAGGGTTTTTAGGGCTAGTGTTAGTAGTAGCTGGGTTATGCTAAGCTACAGTTAGGGTTTCTAGGGCTAGTGTTAGTAGTAGCTGGGTTATGCTAAGCTACAGTTGGGGTTTCTAGGGCTGGTGTTAGTGGTAGCTGGGTTATGCTAAGCTACAGCTGGATAGGGTTTCTAGGGCTAGTGTTAGTGGTAGCTGGGCTATGCTAAGCTACAGTTAGGTTTATAGAAGCAGGTACCCATGTGCCATCTCCTCATTGGTTATACCCACGTGGGTGATTGAAAGAAGAACTCTTTTGTCGGTCGTCGTGGTAATACTATGAAAGTCTAGATGCCAATCACCATATAAGTTCAAAGATGATAAATCCTGGAAGGAGTAGAGATGACTAGAAACAACTTGATTGACCGTTTTATGTGTGGATTAATTGTCGGACAAAGGACAAATTAGCTAGCAACATCAATCTAGGTAAATAGAACAAATTAGCTAGCAAGTGCACGATGGCGCACGCGCGCCATCCGGTTTGGGTTCCCTTTTAGGGTTTCTAGGGCGAGTGTTCGTGGTAGCTGGGCTATGCTAAGCTACGGTTGGATAGGGTTTCTAGGGATAGTGTTAGTGATAGCTGGGCTATGCTAAGCAACAGTTGGATAGGGTTTCTAGGGCTAGTGTCAGTGGTAGCTGGGCTAAGCTAAAGTTAGATAGGGTTTGTAGGGCTAGTGTCACAGTGGTAGTTATGCTGTGCTAAGCTACAGTTAGGGTTTCTAGGGCTAGTGTTAGTGGTAGCTGGGCTAAGCTAAAGTTAGATAGGGTTTCTAGGGCTAGTGTCACAGTGGTAGTTATGCTGTGCTAAGCTACAGTTAGGGTTTCTAGGGCTAGTGTTAGTGGTAGCTGGGCTAGCTAAAGTTAGATAGGGTTTCTAGGGCTAGTGTCAGTGGTAGCTGGGCTAAGCTAAAGTTAGATAGGGTTTCTAGGGCTAGTGTCACAGTGGTAGTTATGCTGTGCTAAGCTACAGTTAGGGTTTCTAGGGCTAGTGTTAGTGGTAGCTGGACTATGCTAAGCTACAGTTAGGGTTTCTAGGGCTGGTGTTAGGGGTAGCTGGGCTATTCTAAGCTACAGTTAGGGTTTCTAGGGTTGGGTTAGTGGTAGCTGGGTTATGCTAAGCTACAGTTAGGGTTTCTAGGGCTAGTGTTAGTAGTAGCTGGGTTATGCTAAGCAACAGCTGGATAGGGTTTCTAGGGCTAGTGTTAGTGGTAGCTGGGCTATGCTAAGCTACAGTTAGGTTTATAGAAGCAGGTACCCATGTGCCATCTCCTCATTGGTTATACCCACGTGGGTGATTGAAAGAAGAACTCTTTTGTCGGTCGTCGTGGTAATACTATGAAAGTCTAGATGCCAATCACCATATAAGTTCAAAGATGATAAATCCTGGAAGGAGTAGAGATGACTAGAAACAACTTGATTGACCGTTTTATGTGTGGATTAATTGTCGGACAAAGGACAAATTAGCTAGCAACATCAATCTAGGTAAATAGAACAAATTAGCTAGCAAGTGCACGATGGCGCACGCGCGCCATCCGGTTTGGGTTCCCTTTTAGGGTTTCTAGGGCGAGTGTTCGTGGTAGCTGGGCTATGCTAAGCTACGGTTGGATAGGGTTTCTAGGGATAGTGTTAGTGATAGCTGGGCTATGCTAAGCAACAGTTGGATAGGGTTTCTAGGGCTAGTGTCAGTGGTAGCTGGGCTAAGCTAAAGTTAGATAGGGTTTGTAGGGCTAGTGTCACAGTGGTAGTTATGCTGTGCTAAGCTACAGTTAGGGTTTCTAGGGCTAGTGTTAGTGGTAGCTGGGCTAAGCTAAAGTTAGATAGGGTTTCTAGGGCTAGTGTCAGTGGTAGCTGGGCTAAGCTAAAGTTAGATAGGGTTTCTAGGGCTAGTGTCACAGTGGTAGTTATGCTGTGCTAAGCTACAGTTAGGGTTTCTAGGGCTAGTGTTAGTGGTAGCTGGGCTAAGCTAAAGTTAGATAGGGTTTCTAGGGCTAGTGTCACAGTGGTAGTTATGCTGTGCTAAGCTACAGTTAGGGTTTCTAGGGCTAGTGTTAGTGGTAGCTGGGCTAAGCTAAAGTTAGATAGGGTTTCTAGGGCTAGTGTCAGTGGTAGCTGGGCTAAGCTAAAGTTAGATAGGGTTTCTAGGGCTAGTGTCACAGTGGTAGTTATGCTGTGCTAAGCTACAGTTAGGGTTTCTAGGGCTAGTGTTAGTGGTAGCTGGGCTATTCTAAGCTACAGTTAGGGTTTCTTGGGCTGGTGTTTGTGGTAGCTGGGCTATGCTTTGCTAAAGATAGATAGGGTTTCTAGGGCTAATGTCACAGTGGTAGCTGGGCTATTCTAAGCTACAGTTAGGGTTTCTAGGGCTGGTGTTAGTGGTTTCTAGGGCTGGTGTTAGTGGTAGCTGGGCTATTCTAAGCTACAGTTAGGGTTTCTAGGGCTGGTGTTAGTGGTAGCTGGGCTATTCTAAGCTACAGTTAGGGTTTCTAGGGCTAGTGTTAGTAGTAGCTGGGTTATGCTAAGCAACAGCTGGATAGGGTTTCTAGGGCTAGTGTTAGTGGTAGCTGGGCTATGCTAAGCTACAGTTAGGTTTATAGAAGCAGGTACCCATGTGCCATCTCCTCATTGGTTATACCCACGTGGGTGATTGAAAGAAGAACTCTTTTGTCGGTCGTCGTGGTAATACTATGAAAGTCTAGATGCCAATCACCATATAAGTTCAAAGATGATAAATCCTGGAAGGAGTAGAGATGACTAGAAACAACTTGATTGACCGTTTTATGTGTGGATTAATTGTCGGACAAAGGACAAATTAGCTAGCAACATCAATCTAGGTAAATAGAACAAATTAGCTAGCAAGTGCACGATGGCGCACGCGCCATCCGGTTTGGGTTCCCTTTTAGGGTTCCCTTTTAGGGTTTCTAGGGCTTAGTGTTCGTGGTAGCTGGGCTATGCTAAGCTACGGTTGGATAGGGTTTCTAGGGATAGTGTTAGTGATAGCTGGGCTATGCTAAGCAACAGTTGGATAGGGTTTCTAGGGCTAGTGTCAGTGGTAGCTGGGCTAAGCTAAAGTTAGATAGGGTTTGTAGGGCTAGTGTCACAGTGGTAGTTATGCTGTGCTAAGCTACAGTTAGGGTTTCTAGGGCTAGTGTTAGTGGTAGCTGGGCTAAGCTAAAGTTAGATAGGGTTTCTAGGGCTAGTGTCAGTGGTAGCTGGGCTAAGCTAAAGTTAGATAGGGTTTCTAGGGCTAGTGTCACAGTGGTAGTTATGCTGTGCTAAGCTACAGTTAGGGTTTCTAGGGCTAGTGTTAGTGGTAGCTGGGCTAAGCTAAAGTTAGATAGGGTTTCTAGGGCTAGTGTCACAGTGGTAGTTATGCTGTGCTAAGCTACAGTTAGGGTTTCTAGGGCTAGTGTTAGTGGTAGCTGGGCTAAGCTAAAGTTAGATAGGGTTTCTAGGGCTAGTGTCAGTGGTAGCTGGGCTAAGCTAAAGTTAGATAGGGTTTCTAGGGCTAGTGTCACAGTGGTAGTTATGCTGTGCTAAGCTACAGTTAGGGTTTCTAGGGCTAGTGTTAGTGGTAGCTGGGCTATTCTAAGCTACAGTTAGGGTTTCTTGGGCTGGTGTTTGTGGTAGCTGGGCTATGCTTTGCTAAAGATAGATAGGGTTTCTAGGGCTAATGTCACAGTGGTAGCTGGGCTATTCTAAGCTACAGTTAGGGTTTCTAGGGCTGGTGTTAGTGGTAGCTGGGCTATTCTAAGCTACAGTTAGGGTTTCTAGGGCTGGTGTTAGTGGTAGCTGGGCTATTCTAAGCTACAGTTAGGGTTTCTAGGGCTAGTGTCAGTGGTAGCAGGGTTATGAGAGATTTCAGAAAGACAGATACAAACATTCACTCTCTCTCTTGCTCTCAATTCAATGGGCTTTATTAGCATGAGAAACATAGCACTGTCTCTCACACTCTCTCTCTTTCCCTCTCTCTTTCCCCCTCTCTCTCTCTCTCTCTCTCTCTCACACACTCTTCAGCCTGTGTATGTGGTTGACTACTGGGAGTGTGTGTGTGGGGGGGTAGCAGCTCAGGGGAGGTTTTAGTGCTCTGTGTTTTAATCACTGGTTTTATCTCTCCCCTGTCATTAAGATAAATGATATGAAGGTGGCTATCCAAGTCTCCAGTATTCCACGCCCAGGGCGTTTGTTATACTAGGGGTGTGTGCTGCGTGTGCCTGTCACGTTGACTTATGTGGTGCCATCATATCTGCTATTTTACCCATATATTTGATTATTATGTAACCTATTACATTAGAGATTCTGGGGGCTGTTTTCCATAAGAAAGCGCACAGCTGCTGCTCAGTGGACCTGTCACCTCTCATTCCACACCCAGCCGGTGTGGTCTGAAACAGCCCTGATACACCCAGCCTTAGCCTGTCAGAACCACACATTATCACCTCACTTAAGTTGCGCTGCTGGAGTGACTCACCTCCATAAGCTTTGCTTGTTGTTCTTCTTTGTAAACAAACACGTGTGACTGTCTCAAACTGCTGTTTTGGGAAACCCAGTACCGGTAAGCCTCGGAAGCTTGTGCTGGACCTTAAAAAATGCTAATATTCAAAGCCCAAAAAGTGTAATTTACCAAAATGCTAACAACTACTAAGGAATCATCATAGGATGCTAACTAAATGCTAACAACTACTAAGTAATCCTCATAGAGGATGCTAATTAAATACTAACGAGCGCATTGCAAACATTTTGTACAGTTTCTGCAGAGCATTTAGCACATTCTAGAAAGTTAACTTAATAGTTATAAGATATCTAGCTGGCGAACATTTAGTTGTGAATTCCAGTCTGAAAATTAGATCACCTGGCGCGTGCTGCACGACACTTGAGAGACACACCTCCGGTCTCGTTGTTGTGTGCTTATAAACAAACACCACGTGACAGGGAACTATCGTAAGAGTCATAATTATGTGACAGATGAAATGGAGAACACAATGTTCTTTATCTCCTAATGTATTGCACAAGTTGACTGAAGGTATTTACTTAAAAAGTAGCTACAACTTTTCAAATGTATAGTTTCAACGGCATTGGAAAACCATCCCGTGTTTTTTTCCAAATACCCCGTTATATCGCCCAAACTCAGTTATAGTGGGGTCACATTATAGGGAGATCATCAGTGGACTGATCTAGGTACATCAGTCTACATCAGTAATCTATAGGCTAGATTAAGATTTAGAATCGAGGCCATGTCTATGTAAGTCGCTCTGGATAAGAGCGTCTGCTAAATGACTTAAATGTAAATGTAAATGTCTATGGTCATCGAGGCTACGCCTTGAAGGAGAGAGAATTAGTGATGGGGGTGAACATCACTGTACCTGCATCAGAACTCCAGAACTATTACACTGTACCTGCATCAGAACTCCAGAACTATTACACTGTACCTGCATCAGAACTCCAGAACTATTACACTGTACCTGCATCAGAACTCCAGAACTATTACACTGTACCTGCATCAGAACTCCAGAACTATTACACTGTACCTGCATCAGAACTCCAGAACTATTACACTGTACCTGCATCAGAACTCCAGAACTATTACACTGTACCTGCATCAGAACTCCAGAACTATTACACTGTACCTGCATCAGAACTCCAGAACTATTACACTGTACCTGCATCAGAACTCCAGAACTATTACACTGTACCTGCATCAGAACTCCAAAACTTTTACACTGTACCTGCATCAGAACTCCAGAACTATTACACTGTACCTGCATCAGAACTCCAGAACTTTTACACTGTACCTGCATCAGAACTCCAGAACTATTACACTGTACCTGCATCAGAACTCCAGAACTATTACACTGTACCTGCATCAGAACTCCAGAACTATTACACTGTACCTGCATCAGAACTCCAGAACTATTACACTGTACCTGCATCAGAACTCCAGAACTTTTACACTGTACCTGCATCAGAACTCCAGAACTATTACACTGTACCTGCATCAGAACTCCAGAACTATTACACTGTACCTGCATCAGAACTCCAGAACTTTTACACTGTACCTGCATCAGAACTCCAGAACTTTTACACTGTACCTGCATCAGAACTCCAGAACTATTACACTGTACCTGCATCAGAACTCCAGAACTATTACACTGTACCTGCATCAGAACTCCAGAACTTTTACACTGTACCTGCATCAGAACTCCAGAACTATTACACTGTACCTGCATCAGAACTCCAGAACTTTTACACTGTACCTGCATCAGAACTCCAGAACTATTACACTGTACCTGCATCAGAACTCCAGAACTATTACACTGTACCTGCATCAGAACTCCAGAACTTTTACACTGTACCTGCATCAGAACTCCAGAACTTTTACACTGTACCTGCATCAGAACTCCAGAACTATTACACTGTACCTGCATCAGAACTCCAGAACTATTACACTGTACCTGCATCAGAACTCCAGAACTTTTACACTGTACCTGCATCAGAACTCCAGAACTTTCACACTGTACCTGCATCAGAACTCCAGAACTATTACACTGTACCTGCATCAGAACTCCAGAACTATTACACTGTACCTGCATCAGAACTCCAGAACTATTACACTGTACCTGCATCAGAACTCCAGAACTTTTACACTGTACCTGCATCAGAACTCCAGAACTTTTACACTGTACCTGCATCAGAACTCCAGAACTTTTACTTTATAACTTGTTGTCCATATTATTTTTTAATCGGGAGCCAATTTGTTTTCAGCACGTTTATTTCCATGACTGATCATGGAAGCAGACATTTGGTGAGATATATGTTTGGAACATCGAATCGCATACAGAGTCAAGAAAATTGCTGTGTTCATTTTTATTTATTTAGTGTTTGTCATTTTGACTAAAATATCACCATGTCACATTTTTGTCATTTGAAGGATTTAGTCTAGTTATTATTATAATTTTTTCTCTTTATTTAACCAGGTAGGCCAGTTGAGAACAAGTTCTCATTTACAACTGCAACCTGGCCAAGATAAAGCAAAGCAGTGCGACACAAACAACAAGACAGAGTTACACATGGAATAAACAAACATACAGTCAATAATACAATAGAAAATGTCTATATAGAATGTGTACAAATGAGGTAGGATAAGGGAGGTAAGGCAATAAATAGGCCATAGTGGAGAAATAACTACAATTTAGCAATTATACACTGGAGTGATAGATGTGCAGAAGATGAGTGTTCAAGTAGAGATACTGGGGTGCAAAGGAGCAAAGTAAATAACAGTATGGGGATGAGGTAGTTGGATGGGCTGTTTACAGATGGCTATGCACAGGTGCAGTGATCTGTGAGCTGCTCTGACAGCTGGTGCTTAAAGCTAGTGAGGAGATATGAGTTTCCAGCTTCAGTGATTTGGTAATGGTACCAGGGTCACGTCAGTAGACTACTGGTAATGGTACCAGGGTCACGTCAGTAGGCTACTGGTAATGGTACCAGGGTCACGTCAGTAGGCTACTGGTAATGGTACCAGGGTCACGTCAGTAGGCTACTGGTAATGGTACCAGGGTCACGTTCAGTAGGCTACTGGTAATGGTACCAGGGTCACGTTCAGTAGGCTACTGGTAATGGTACCAGGGTCACGTTCAGTAGGCTACTGGTAATGGTACCAGGGTCACGTTCAGTAGACTACTGGTAATGGTACCAGGGTCACGTTCAGTAGACTACTGGTAATGGTACCAGGGTCACGTTCAGTAGACTACTGGTAATGGTACCAGGGTCACGTTCAGTAGACTACTGGTAATGGTACCAGGGTCGCGTTCAGTAGACTCCTGGTAATGGTACCAGGGTCGCGTTCAGTAGACTACTGGTAATGGTACCAGGGTCGCGTTCAGTAGACTACTGGTAATGGTACCAGGGTCGCGTTCAGTAGACTACTGGTAATGGTACCAGGGTCGCGTTCAGTAGACTACTGGTAATGGTACCAGGGTCGCGTTCAGTAGACTACTGGTAATGGTACCAGGGTCGCGTTCAGTAGACTACTGGTAATGGTACCAGGGTCGCGTTCAGTAGGCTACTGGTAATGGTACCAGGGTCACGTTCAGTAGGCTACTGTTAATGGTACCAGGGTCACGTTCTCGAACGTAGCACATATAAATGCCATGAATAGAGCCGGCATTATCCCTTATTCAACATGTCAGAGAGGCATGTTTGTGTTCTACATAGCCTCTTTCTGAGTGTTCCATAACATTGCGTTCCCCAGGCTGTTAGCTATAGCTAGTTCATGTGGTAACATGACTGGACAAGGTGTAGCCTAAACAAATGGTTTACGGTCCGGTCCGTAAGTAGCCTAGCTTTAGAATGGCCCATGATATGCTTAATGAATATAAAATGTGTCTCTCCAATATAGCGGCAGTATTATGGGTCATGTGTTTTGAACGGTAGCCTATAAGGTCTAGAATCGATCAGTTCGCAGAGGAAAAGAGGGAGACGTGGTGACATCGTCTATAAAACCTGTATATGAAACACAGTGAGAAAAGTGGGAGGGGTTGAGCGTCATTACAAATTCAAAGACAGCCTACTTTTCTCTAGATTACTCAAGGGAGAGAAAAACATAGCCAGACTGTTGTTTTACTATTAAACTCAATACTGCTACTGTTTTTTACATTTTATTTAGTAAAGCAGCTTGTGTTTCTTAACCAGCCAAAGGGTAGCTAACTAGAGGGCTGGCGGTAAAGCAAGAGAGTCGTCTGTGTGATGTGTACACTATAAGCGGAGCCTGTCTGCCTGACTTCACACTCATCGCTTGCTCCCCTGCAGCTCACCAGCTGATGTAGGCTGTGTGTGCTGGGTGTGACGTGTCCTTCCCACTGCTGAATGCGCTGCACATCTGGGTTGCTAATATTAATTGAGCTTATCACTGAAAAGCGCTGAATCGTTCCAGAAACTCTTGTCGAGTCCACTTAGTTGTCTGATTTTTGTCATAGAGATCATTTTCTCGTCTCATTTTATATTTATACCTGGGTCTGTTTTATATTATAGTCAATATTTTTGTTGATGAAATTAACGCTGTCGTATCGGCACCTAAGTATCGTATTGTGAGGTCCCTGGCAATTCCCAGCCCAAGAGCAAATGAGATGTTAGTTGCTCGAATGTCCACCCATAGCATGGAGAACATACATTATTAATATGCATGGGCATTTCATTATTGTAGATAATGAACAATTTGCATCTCATTAGCATGGAATTAGTATCAGCTCACTCATGAACTGGTTCCAGTCCACAGGTCGTACTGGTAGGAACCTGGTCTGATAACACTTCATTGAAATTCATATCACACCCGCGCCACATGTAATTATCTGTAGTGGAAACTAGGCCTGCATCAACCCTTCTGAGAGAGCTGGTGATACGTATTAGCCTATATCACATAGTTTATACATTCGTTTGATGGATTTAGCTTCATCTGCGCCATGAAAATTCAAAATCATGAATCAAAATGAAGCTATTTGGCTACCCAGTCCAAAGCAGTAGGACTATTGTTGAGGGTAAAAAGGTGGAACAACTGCGAGAATGCATAGAATAAGATGTCTGGGGGCGGCAGGGTAGCCTAATGGTTAGAGTGGAGGGGTAGGCAGGGTAGCCTAGTGGTTAGAGTGGAGGGGCGGCAGGGTAGACTAGTGGTTAGAGTGGAGGGGCGGCAGGGTAGCCTAGTGGTTAGAGTGGAGGGGCGGCAGGGTAGCCTAGTGGTTAGAGTGGAGGGCGGCAGGGTAGCCTAGTGGTTAGAGTGGAGGGCGGCAGGGTAGCCTAGTGGTTAGAGTGGAGGGGCGGCAGGGTAGCCTAGTGGTTAGAGTGGAGGGGCGGCAGGGTAGCCTAGTGGTTAGAGTGGAGGGGCGGCAGGGTAGCCTAGTGGTTAGAGTGGAGGGGCGGCAGGGTAGACTAGTGGTTAGAGTGGAGGGGCGGCAGGGTAGCCTAGTGGTTAGAGTGGAGGGGCGGCAGGGTAGCCTAGTGGTTAGAGTGGAGGGGCGGCAGGGTAGCCTAGTGGTTAGAGTGGAGGGGCGGCAGGGTAGACTAGTGGTTAGAGTGGAGGGGCGGCAGGGTAGCCTAGTGGTTAGAGTGGAGGGTCGGCAGGGTAGACTAGTGGTTAGAGTGGTGGGGGCGGCAGGGTAGACTAGTGGTTAGAGTGGAGGGGCGGCAGGGTAGCCTAGTGGTTAGAGTGGAGGGTCGGCAGGGTAGACTAGTGGTTAGAGTGGAGGGGCGGCAGGGTAGACTAGTGGTTAGAGTGGAGGGGCGGCAGGGTAGCCTAGTGGTTAGAGTGGAGGGTCGGCAGGGTAGACTAGTGGTTAGAGTGGAGGGGCGGCAGGGTAGCCTAGTGGTTAGAGTGGAGGGGCGGCAGGGTAGCCTAGTGGTTAGAGTGGAGGGGCGGCAGGGTAGACTAGTGGTTAGAGTGGAGGGGCGGCAGGGTAGCCTAGTGGTTAGAGTGGAGGGGCGGCAGGGTAGCCTAGTGGTTAGAGTGGAGGGGCGGCAGGGTAGCCTAGTGGTTAGAGTGGAGGGGCGGCAGGGGAGTGGGGCGGCAGGGTAGCCTAGTGGTTAGAGTGGAGGGCGGCAGGGTAGACTAGTGGTTAGAGTGGAGGGGCGGCAGGGTAGACTAGTGGTTAGAGTGGAGGGGCAGGGTAGCAGTGGGGTAGACTAGTGGTTAGAGTGGAGGGGCGGCAGGGTAGCCTAGTGGTTAGAGTGGAGGGGGGCGGCAGGGTAGACTAGTGGTTAGAGTGGAGGGGCGGCAGGGTAGACTAGTGGTTAGAGTGGAGGGGCGGCAGGGTAGACTAGTGGTTAGAGTGGAGGGGCGGCAGGGTAGCCTAGTGGTTAGAGTGGAGGGGCGGCAGGGTAGCCTAGTGGTTAGAGTGGAGGGGCGGCAGGGTAGCCTAGTGGTTAGAGTGGAGGGGCGGCAGGGTAGCCTAGTGGTTAGAGTGGAGGGGCGGCAGGGTAGCCTAGTGGTTAGAGTGGAGGGGCGGCAGGGTAGCCTAGTGGTTAGAGTGGAGGGGCGGCAGGGTAGCCTAGTGGTTAGAGTGGAGGGGCGGCAGGGTAGCCTAGTGGTTAGAGTGGAGGGGCGGCAGGGTAGACTAGTGGTTAGAGTGGAGGGGCGGCAGGGTAGCCTAGTGGTTAGAGTGGAGGGGCGGCAGGGTAGACTAGTGGTTAGAGTGGAGGGCGGCAGGGTAGACTAGTGGTTAGAGTGGAGGGGCGGCAGGGTAGCCTAGTGGTTAGAGTGGAGGGTCGGCAGGGTAGACTAGTGGTTAGAGTGGAGGGGCGGCAGGGTAGCCTAGTGGTTAGAGTGGAGGGGCGGCAGGGTAGACTAGTGGTTAGAGTGGAGGGGCGGCAGGGTAGCCTAGTGGTTAGAGTGGAGGGTCGGCAGGGTAGACTAGTGGTTAGAGTGGAGGGGCGGCAGGGTAGCCTAGTGGTTAGAGTGGAGGGGCGGCAGGGTAGCCTAGTGGTTAGAGTGGAGGGTCGGCAGGGTAGACTAGTGGTTAGAGTGGAGGGGCGGCAGGGTAGCCTAGTGGTTAGAGTGGAGGGGCGGCAGGGTAGCCTAGTGGTTAGAGTGGAGGGGCGGCAGGGTAGCCTAGTGGTTAGAGTGGAGGGTCGGCAGGGTAGCCTAGTGGTTAGAGTGGAGGGTCGGCAGGGTAGACTAGTGGTTAGAGTGGAGGGGCGGCAGGGTAGACTAGTGGTTAGAGTGGAGGGGCGGCAGGGTAGCCTAGTGGTTAGAGTGGAGGGGCGGCAGGGTAGCCTAGTGGTTAGAGTGGAGGGGCGGCAGGGTAGCCTAGTGGTTAGAGTGGAGGGGCGGCAGGGTAGCCTAGTGGTTAGAGTGGAGGGGCGGCAGGGTAGCCTAGTGGTTAGAGTGTTGGACTAGTAACCGGAAGGTTGCCTAGTGGTTAGAGTGGAGGGGCGGCAGGGTAGCCTAGTGGTTAGAGTGGAGGGGCGGCAGGGTAGCCTAGTGGTTAGAGTGGAGGGGCGGCAGGGTAGCCTAGTGGTTAGAGTGGAGGGGCGGCAGGGTAGCCTAGTGGTTAGAGTGGAGGGGGGCAGGGGCCTAGTGGTTAGAGTGGAGGGTAGCCTAGTGGTTGAGTGGAGGGGCGGCAGGGTAGCCTAGTGGTTAGAGTGGAGGGGCGGCAGGGTAGCCTAGTGGTTAGAGTGGAGGGGCGGCAGGGTAGCCTAGTGGTTAGAGTGGAGGGGCGGCAGGGTAGCCTAGTGGTTAGAGTGGAGGGGCGGCAGGGTAGCCTAGTGGTTAGAGTGGAGGGGCGGCAGGGTAGCCTAGTGGTTAGAGTGGAGGGGCGGCAGGGTAGCCTAGTGGTTAGAGTGGAGGGGCGGCAGGGTAGCCTAGTGGTTAGAGTGGAGGGGCGGCAGGGTAGCCTAGTGGTTAGAGTGGAGGGGCGGCCTAGTGGTTAGGTAGCCTAGTGGTTAGAGTGGAGGGGGCAGGGGCAGTGGTAGCCTAGTGGTGGTTAGAGTGGAGGGGCGGCAGGGTAGCCTAGTGGTTAGAGTGGAGGGGCGGCAGGGTAGCCTAGTGGTTAGAGTGGAGGGGCGGCAGGGTAGCCTAGTGGTTAGAGTGGAGGGGCGGCAGGGTAGCCTAGTGGTTAGAGTGGAGGGGCGGCAGGGTAGCCTAGTGGTTAGAGTGGAGGGGCGGCAGGGTAGCCTAGTGGTTAGAGTGGAGGGGCGGCAGGGTAGCCTAGTGGTTAGAGTGGAGGGGCGGCAGGGTAGCCTAGTGGTTAGAGTGGAGGGGGGCAGGGTAGCTAGTGGTTAGAGTGGAGGGTAGCCTAGTGGTTAGAGTGGAGGGGCGGCAGGGTAGCCTAGTGGTTAGAGTGGAGGGGCGGCAGGGTAGCCTAGTGGTTAGAGTGGAGGGGCGGCAGGGTAGCCTAGTGGTTGGTGGAGGGCGGCAGGGAGCCTAGGAGTGGAGGGGCGGCAGGGTAGCCTAGTGGTTAGAGTGGAGGTGGAGGGGCTAGTGGTTAGAGTGGAGCAGGGTAGCCTAGTGGTTAGAGTGGAGGGGCGGCAGGGTAGCCTAGTGGTTAGAGTGGAGGGGCGGCAGGGTAGCCTAGTGGTGGTTAGAGTGGGAGTGGAGGGGCGGCAGGGTAGCCTAGTGGTTAGAGTGGAGGGGCGGCAGGGTAGCCTAGTGGTTAGAGTGGAGGGGCGGCAGGGTAGCCTAGTGGTTAGAGTGGAGGGGCGGCAGGGTAGCCTAGTGGTTAGAGTGGAGGGGCGGCAGGGTAGCCTAGTGGTTAGAGTGGAGGGGCGGCAGGGTAGCCTAGTGGTTAGAGTGGAGGGGCGGCAGGGTAGCCTAGTGGTTAGAGTGGAGGGGCGGCAGGGTAGCCTAGTGGTTAGAGTGGAGGGGCGGCAGGGTAGCCTAGTGGTTAGAGTGGAGGGGCGGCAGGGTAGCCTAGTGGTTAGAGTGGAGGGGCGGCAGGGTAGCCTAGTGGTTAGAGTGGAGGGGCGGCAGGGTAGCCTAGTGGTTAGAGTGGAGGGGCGGCAGGGTAGCCTAGTGGTTAGAGTGGAGGGCGGCAGGGTAGCCTAGTGGTTAGAGTGGAGGGGCGGCAGGGTAGCCTAGTGGTTAGAGTGGAGGGGCGGCAGGGTAGCAGTGGGGTGGAGCCTAGTGGTTAGAGTGGGAGTGGGGGCGGCAGGGTAGCCTAGTGGTTAGAGTGGAGGGGCGGCAGGGTAGCCTAGTGGTTAGAGTGGAGGGGCGGCAGGGTAGCCTAGTGGTTAGAGTGGAGGGGCGGCAGGGTAGCCTAGTGGTTAGAGTGGAGGGGCGGCAGGGTAGCCTAGTGCTAGTGGTTAGAGTGGAGGGGCGGCAGGGTAGCCTAGTGGTTAGAGTGGAGGGGCGGCAGGGTAGCCTAGTGGTTAGAGTGGAGGGGCGGCAGGGTAGCCTAGTGGTTAGAGTGGAGGGGCGGCAGGGTAGCCTAGTGGTTAGAGTGGAGGGGCGGCAGGGTAGACTAGTGGTTAGAGTGGAGGGGCGGCAGGGTAGCCTAGTGGTTAGAGTGGAGGGGCGGCAGGGTAGCCTAGTGGTTAGAGTGGAGGGGCGGCAGGGTAGCCTAGTGGTTAGAGTGGAGGGGCGGCAGGGTAGCCTAGTGGTTAGAGTGGAGGGGCGGCAGGGTAGCCTAGTGGTTAGAGTGTTGGACTAGTAACCGGAAGGTTGCCTAGTGGTTAGAGTGGAGGGGCGGCAGGGTAGCCTAGTGGTTAGAGTGGAGGGGCGGCAGGGTAGCCTAGTGGTTAGAGTGTTGGACTAGTAACCGGAAGGTTGCCTAGTGGTTAGAGTGGAGGGGCGGCAGGGTAGCCTAGTGGTTAGAGTGGAGGGGCGGCAGGGTAGCCTAGTGGTTAGAGTGTTGGACTAGTAACCGGAAGGTAGCCTAGTGGTTAGAGTGTTGGACTAGTAACCGGAAGGTAGCCTAGTGGTTAGAGTGTTGGACTAGTAACCGGAAGGTAGCCTAGTGGTTAGAGTGTTGGACTAGTAACCGGAAGGTTGCAAGTTCAAATCCCTGAGATGACAAGGTACAAATCTGTTGTTCTGAACAGGCAGTTAACCCACTGTTCCTAGGCCGTCATTGAAAATAAGAATTGGTTCTTAACTGACTTGCCTAGTTAAATAAAGGTTAAAAAAAAGAAGTTAAATTGATGTTGTCTATACTTCTACAGTATATTAAAGTTAACTGGGCTTTTAGGTGTAATGTATATCTTCTTGCGTGATGGAATAATGGCGCATTGCGTTCCCTTCATGGATTCTTCTAGTGGGTAGATCTTCACAAACTGGCAATGATAGTTAAAGCTCTTCTGTGTGAGGCAACTGATCATTAGACTACTCCAACACTGTTGTCCATGTTTCACGCTACGCCGACCAGGTGTCTCCTCGCACCTTTGTTGGTTTAAGCAAGGAGTACTTCAAGAGTTTTGTAGACTCGTTTCATTTAGCCTAACTCAACACTCTCTCTCTCTGTCTCTCCTCCACAGCAAATGGTGATGAGCCTGCGCGTTTCAGAGCTGCAGGTTCTGCTAGGTTACGCGGGCCGCAACAAACACGGGCGAAAACATGAGCTGTTAACCATGGCCTTGCATCTCCTGAAAGCCGGCTGCAGCCCTGCCGTGCAGATGAAGATCAAGGAGCTGTACTGCAGACGCTTCCCCACCAAGATGGGCTCTCCCTCAGAGCTGGTCCTGCCCGGACCACACTACCCTGCCTCGGGAGGAGGGGGCACCGCCGGCCTCAGCCAGCTGGCGTATGAGGGTCACGGGCACGGGGGAGTACCCTCGCCGGCTGCCCTGCTGCCCATCTCGTTGCTGGGGCCTGGCAAGCACGAGCTCAGCGGGCTGGCGCACCACCTGCCCACCTCGGCCACCCTGCATCCGGTGCACCCAGACGTCAAGCTGCAGAGGCTGCCCTTCTACGATATGCTGGACGAGCTCATCAAACCCACCAGTCTAGGTAAGGGTGTCTGTGGGTGGCTGGTGTCTGTGGGTGGCTGGTGTCTGTGGGTGTCTGGTGTCTGTGGGTGCCTGGTGTCTGTGGGTGGCTGGTGTCTGTGGGTGGCTGGTGTCTGTGGGTGGCTGGTGTCTGTGGGTGGCTGGAGTCTGTGGGTGGCTGGTGTCTGTGGGTGGCTGGTGTCTGTGGGTGGCTGGTGTCTGTGGGTGCCTGGTGTCTGTGGGTGGCTGGTGTCTGTGGGTGGCTGGTGTCTGTGGGTGGCTGGTGTCTGTGGATTGGTATGTGTAGTGTTGCAAAACTACCGGTAATTTACCAAAGTTACCAGAATCATCAGTAATTTGGGTAATTAACAGATAATCTATGTTGATAACTTTGGTAATGAATACGTGAACTTTACAAAAAATATATTCATATATAGTATTTATTTGTTATATATCTGTGTCCATATTGTCCAATAGTTTCTAGTAGATAGACTATATGGTGACAGAGAAAATAGACTAATTCATGGAAAAAGCATCTAATTAATAACGGTTTAATTTTTATTGACTCTGCAACTCTTCCGACTATTGACCCTTTTCACAACTTCATGGTTGTTTGATCAATTGGACTGTAAAGTTCCCAAATGTAAGAAGACTCGCGGATTTTGGCGAATGCTTTCTAATGATCCAAAGTCACGCTGTTGCTACTGCCTGTAAACACACAGTCTAGTTCAAAGTGAATGATGGCAGGCCCTACTGTCTGTAAACACACAGTCCAGTTCAAAGTGAATGATGACAGGCCCTACTGCCTGTAAACACACAGTCCAGTTCAAAGTGAATGATGGCAGGCCCTACTGTCTGTAAACACACAGTCCAGTTCAAAGTGAATGATGACAGGCCCTACTGCCTGTAAACACACAGTCCAGTTCAAAGTGAATGATGTCAGGCCCTACTGTCTGTAAACACACAGTCCAGTTCAAAGTGAATGATGTCAGGCCCTACTGTCTGTAAACACACAGTCCAGTTCAAAGTGAATGATGGCAGGCCCTACTGTCTGTAAACACACAGTCCAGTTCAAAGTGAATGATGGCAGGCCCTACTGTCTGTAAACACACAGTCCAGTTCAAAGTGAATGATGGCAGGCCCTACTGTCTGTAAACACACAGTCCAGTTCAAAGTGAATGATGGCAGGCCCTACTGTCTGTAAACACACAGTCCAGTTCAAAGTGAATGATGTCAGGCCCTACTGTCTGTAAACACACAGTCTAGTTCAAAGTGAATTATGGCAGGCCCTACTGTCTGTAAACACACAGTCCAGTTCAAAGTGAATGATGTCAGGCCCTACTGTCTGTAAACACACAGTCTAGTTCAAAGTGAATTATGGCAGGCCCTACTGTCTGTAAACACACAGTCCAGTTCAAAGTGAATGATGGCAGGCCCTACTGCCTGTAAACATACAGTCCAGTTCAAAGTGAATGATGGCAGCAGGCCTGTGTGGCAAATGGCTTATTTGCATAAAGGCCTACTGTATCACTGATTGGCTATGGTGCTCCAGTCTGTGTCGTCTGGACAATAGGTTTTATTTACTGCAGTGTTAATTGTTCAAATGCACAGATGTTTTCCCTCTATATATTACTGTAGCATTTTCACAAATGCTAATGAAGTGGGAACATCTGAAAATGATCATATCTATGTGCTTATCAGTCCATTTAGAAGCAGGCATCATATTCTTACTGGAGGCGTATATGAACATATTTTAACAAGAATTCATTGTTGCTAAAACTGTGTCAGTTCCACGTTAATATAATAATGATTCATGCTCTACCAACTGGGGGCCATACGAGACCATACGGGGCCATACGGAGCCATACTGAGCCATACGGGACCATACGGGACCATACGGGACCATAAGGAGCCATACGGAGCCATACAGAGCCATACGAGAACATACGGAGCCATACGGGACCATACGGGACCATACAGAGCCATACGGGACCATACGGGACCATACGGAGCCATACGGGACCATACGGGACCATACGGGACCATACGGGACCATACGGAGCCATCCGGGACCATCCGGGACCATACGGGACCATACGGAGCCATACGGGACCATACGGAGCCATACGGGACCATACGGGACCATACGGGACCATACGAAACCATACGAGACCATACGGAGCCATACGAAACCATACGGAGCCATACGGAGCCGGAACCATACGGGACCATACGGAGCCATACGGGACCATACAGAGCCATACGGGACCATACGAGACCATACGGGCCATACGACACCATACGGGACCATATGGGACCATACGAGACCATACGGGACCATACGGAGCCATACGAGACCATACGGGACCATACGGAGCCATACGAGACCATACGGAGCCATACGGGACCATACGGAGCCATACGGGACCATACGGGACCATACGGGACCATACGGGACCATACGGAGCCATACGGGACCATACGGAGCCATACGGGACCATACGGGACCATACGGGACCATACGGGACCATACGAAACCATACGGAGCCATACGGGACCATACGGAGCCATACGGAGCCATACAAAACCATACGGAGCCATACGGAACCATACGGGACCATACGGAGCCATACGGGACCATACAGAGCCATACGGGACCATACAGAGCCATACGGGACCATACAGGACCATACAGGACCATACAGGACCATACAGAGCCATACGGAGCCATACGGAGCCATACAGAAATATTTGTAGGCCTCTTAGGCTGTGCATGCCCTGTCTTTCTAAGTAATCTATCTATAATAACATGTACAGTTGCATCTCAACACTGCTCTTTATTTTGAAATGTCCCGTTCTATTAGATATGCAAATGCTGCATCACACCCCACTGCACCTTGTATGATAAAACACCTCCCCTTTCAACCTGCACCAGCTTCCCTGCAAATATATGAAAATGTCTACAATTTCCTACATTAGCATTTTGATGGAGTAGGATACCGGATTGTGATTCATTTGCCTCCGGTTGCATGTACAAACACACTGCCCACAACACTGTCCTCTCGCACACATCTCTACTCTCTCCATCGCACTCGTTTTGACGTGCTGTGTTGTGTGATGAAATCCTACAGCCATACACCTGTGCCTACAAAACACGTCCCCCATCATGTGACTGTTAGGCACATGTATACACACACACACACACACGCTCCTCCACACAAACTCTTACCAAACCTCATAAAAAAACAGTGACCCATTCAAATAAATAATGCATTTCAATCACACGTGTCCCCCAGGCAGAGAGAACAGCCCGAGGTAGAGAATGGAGCTGCTTTCAGTCATTGAAGACCTGATTCCTTCCCTGCACGGTGTGGTAATGAATTATCCACCGCCGTAGTTTTTGAGGAGATGACCCTCTTTATCCTAATAATAATGGCAGGACAGTAATGAAGCAGCTTGATTAATTAATTTGCCTTCCCAGATGGACCGAGGGGAGCCTCTCTCTTTCTCTCTGTTTATCTATAGTTATATTCCTCTCTCTCTCTTTTAATCTCTAGCTCTATTCCTCTCTCCTCTCTCTCTCTCTCTTCCCCCTCTCTCTTCCCCTCTCTCTTCCCTCTCTCTCTCTCTCCCTCTCCCCCCTCTCTCTGTTTATCTATAGTTATATTCCTCTCTTTCTCTTTTCATCTCTAGCTCTATTCCTCTCTTCCCTCTCTCTCTCCTCCCTCTCTCTGTTTATCTATAGTTATATTCCTCTCTTTCTCTTTTCATCTCTAGCTCTATTCCTCTCTTCCCTCTCTCTCTCTTCCCCCTCTCTCTTCTCCCTCTCTCTCTCTTCCCCCTCTCTCTTCTCCCTCTCTGTGTTTATCTATAGCTCTATTCCTCTCTGTGTTTATCTATAGCTCTTCCCCCTCTCTCTGTTTATCTATAGCTCTATTCGTCTCCCTTCCCTCTCTCTCTTCCCCTCTCTCTGTTTATCTATAGCTCTATTCCTCTCTCTTCCCTCTCTCTCTTCCCCCTCTCTCTGTTTATCTATAGCTCTTCCCCCTCTCTCTCTTCCCCCTCTCTCTCTTCCCTCTCTCTCTGTTCATCTCTAGCTCTACCTCTCTTCCCCCTCTCTCTGTTCATCTCTAGCTCTATGCCTCTCTTCCCCCTCTCTCTATTAATCTCTAGCTCCATGCCTCTCGCTTCCCCCTCTCTCTGTTCATCTCTAGCTCTATGCCTCTCTCTTCCCCCTCTCTCTCTGTTCATCTCTAGCTCTATGCCTCTCTCTTCCCCCTCTCTCTCTATACATCTCTAGCTCTATGCCTCTCTTCCCCCTCTCTCTGTTCATCTCTAGCTCTATGCCTCTCTCTTCCCCCTCTCTCTATTAATCTCTAGCTCCATGCCTCTCGCTTCCCCCTCTCTCTGTTCATCTCTAGCTCTATGCCTCTCTCTTCCCCCTCTCTCCATCTCTAGCTCTATGCCTCTCTCTTCCCCCTCTCTCCATCTCTAGCTCTATGCCTCTCCCTTCCCCCTCTCTCTGTTCATCTCTAGCTCTATGCCTCTCTTCCCCCTCTCTCTGTTCATCTCTAGCTCTATGCCTCTCTCTTCCCCCTCTCTCTGTTCATCTCTAGCTCTATGCCTCTCTCTTCCCCCTCTCTCTCTATACATCTCTAGCTCTATGCCTCTCTCTTCCCCCTCTCTCTCTATACATCTCTAGCTCTATGCCTCTCTTCCCCCTCTCTCCGTTCATCTCTAGCTCTATGCCTCTCTCTTCCGCCTCTCTCTCTATACATCTCTAGCTCTATGCCTCTCTCTTCCCCCTCTCTCTCTGTTCATCTCTAGCTCTATGCCTCTCTCTTCCCCCTCTCTCCATCTCTAGCTCTATGCCTCTCCCTTCCCCCTCTCTCTGTTCATCTCTAGCTCTATGCCTCCCCCTCTCTCTGTTCATCTCTAGCTCTATGCCTCCCCCTCTCTCTGTTCATCTCTAGCTCTATGCCTCTCTTCCCCCTCTCTCTGTTCATCTCTAGCTCTATGCCTCTCTCTTCCCCCTCTCTCTCTATACATCTCTAGCTCTATGCCTCTCTCTTCCCCCTCTCTCTCTGTTCATCTCTAGCTCTATGCCTCTCTCTTCCCCCTCTCTCCATCTCTAGCTCTATGCCTCTCCCTTCCCCCTCTCTCTGTTCATCTCTAGCTCTATGCCTCCCCCTCTCTCTGTTCATCTCTAGCTCTATGCCTCTCTCTTCCCCCTCTCTCTCTATACATCTCTAGCTCTATGCCTCTCTCTTCCCCCCTCTCTCTGTTCATCTCTAGCTCTATGCCTCTCTCTTCCCCCTCTCTCTCTATACATCTCTAGCTCTATGCCTCTCTCTTCCCCCTCTCTCTCTGTTCATCTCTAGCTCTATGCCTCTCTCTTCCCCCTCTCTCTCTATACATCTCTAGCTCTATGCCTCTCTTCCCCCCTCTCTCTGTTCATCTCTAGCTCTATGCCTCTCTTCCCCCTCTCTCTATACATCTCTAGCTCTATGCCTCTCCTCCCCTCTCTGTTCATCTCTAGCTCTATGCCTCTCTCTTCCCCCTCTCCCTGTTCATCTCTAGCTCTATGCCTCTCTCTTCCCCCTCTCTCTCTGTTCATCTCTAGCTCTATGCCTCTCTCTTCCCCCTCTCTCTCTTTTCATCTCTAGCTCTATGCCTCTCTCTTCCCCCTCTCTCTCTTTTCATCTCTAGCTCTATGCCTCTCTCTTCCCCCTCTCTCTCTGTTCATCTCTAGCTCTATGCCTCTCTCTTCCCCTCTCTCTGTTCATCTCTAGCTCTATGCCTCTCTCTTCCCCCTCTCTCTTTTCATCTCTAGCTCTTTGCCTCTCTTACCCCTCTCTCTCTGTTCATCTCTAGCTCTTTGCCTCTCTTCCCCCTCTCTCTTTTCATCTCTAGCTCTTTGCCTCTCTTCCCCCTCTCTCTCTGTTCATCTCTAGCTCTTTGCCTCTCTCCCCCTCTCTTTTCATCTCTAGATATTTGCCTCTCTTCCCTCTCTCTACCCTTCTCTGTTCATCTATAGTTATATTAATTTCTCTCTGTCTATCATTAGCTCTCTTGCCCCCCTCCCTTAACCCCACCCCTCTCTGTTTATTGCTAGTTATCTTGCCCACCCCTCCCCCACTCTCTCTCCCTCTATCATTCGTGTTCTCACTCTCTCTCTCTCTGGCGCTCTCTCTCTCACTCACTCTTGCATTCCCTGATTATCGCTGGCTCTGTTTCCCTCCATCTCTCACTCTCTCACTCTGTTTATCTCTAGCTGCCTTGTCCTCCCCCTCTCTGGCTGTGCTCTCTCTCTCTCTCTCCCACCCTCCCCCTCTCTGGCTGTGCTCTCTCTCTCTCTCCCACCCCTCCCCTCTCTGGCTGTGCCTCTCTCTCCCATCCCCCACTCTTTATCTTCACCCTGCCTCTCTCTACCCTATCCCAGCTCCCTCTCCCTCCCTTTCTCTCTTCTCTCCCTCACTCTACCCACTCCCTCCTGCTCTCCTCTCCCTCACTCAATTCAATCTCTCTTCTATCCCTCACTCTACACACACTTCCCTCCCTCACTCAATTCAATCTCTCTCCTCTCCCTCTCTACTCTACCCACTCCCTCCCTCTCTCCTCTCCTCTCCCTCCCTCACTCAATTCAATTCACTCTCTTTCTTCCCTCCCTCCCTCTCTCCTATCCCTCACTCTACCCACTCCCACCCCCTCTCCCTCACTCAATTCAATTCACTCCCCTCCCTCCCTCAGTCCTTCACTCTACCCATGCCCTCCCTTTCTCCCTCCCTCTCTCCCTCCCCCTCTCGCTCCTCTCCCTCCCCTCTCCAGTCTGTGCAGCAGCCTGTTCTCCTGTTGAAGGCCTGTAATGTCCTGAGTCTTATCAGTACACGTTGTTGGCCTCCAGTTACCCCAGCTCCCCTCTGTAAAGACTGGTTAATGTAGCAACTGAGGACCCGCTCGGCTCTGCTCATTAAATAGGCCACATTCATGTTTGTCGAACTCTAAACTCTTCATCACCAACACCATCATCCTCTGCCAGGGAGCCATGCCTCTGTGTTCATTATGGATATCAATGTGGCATGCATACATTATACATTATTTTAATCACCATATTCTTGGGAAATAATGTAGGACTATTTCAAATTTGATGAGCTTTCCATGAATAATAAATATTTCTGAGACTTTCTCCTTTGAATGTTTCTTTGAAAGTCATGAGTAGGAGGGGGAGATGTTTGTATTGAAATACAGAGGTGTCCTTTTGTTTTTGTGGATTCAGGGTCTTGTAGACTCCTCATATAGCCTTCCTCAGTGCGGATTGTTGAAAACACATCGAGTACGATTCCTGAAATGTCTCTAAACTCTCTGGTCAAACAAGATGGCTGCCCCCGCCACATCTGGTCCACCACATCTGGTCAAACAAGATGGCTGCCCCCACCACATCTGGTCAAACAAGATGGCTGCCCCCACCACATCTGGTCAAACAAGATGGCTGCCGCCCACCACATCTGGTCAAACAAGATGGCTGCCGCCCACCACATCTGGTCAAACAAGATGGCTGCCCCCCACCACATCTGGTCAAACAAGATGGCTGCCCCCACCACATCTGGTCAAACAAGATGGCTGCCGCCACATCCCAAGACCACATCTGGTCAAACAAGATGGCTGCCCCCCCACATCTGGTCAAACATCTGGTCAAACAAGATGGCTGCCGCCACATCCCACCACATCTGGTCAAACAAGATGGCTGCCCCCGCCACATCTGGTCAAACAAGATGGCTGCCCCCGCCACATCTGGTCAAACAAGATGGCTGCCCCCGCCACATCTGGTCAAACAAGATGGCTGCCCCCGCCACATCTGGTCAAACAAGATGGCTGCCCCCGCCACATCTGGTCAAACAAGATGGCTGCCCCCGCCACATCTGGTCAAACAAGATGGCATCGTCAAACCCCCGCCACATCTGCCACAACAGAGCCCTGAGAAGGTGGCAGATGTGTGAACAGGTTTAAGAGGCCTCTGAAAGTACCTTAACTCAGCTCTTTAAGGGCCAAGGAGGAATTTTTATTGGAATGCACAACGTTGGCGTTACACAACTTCATGTGTTTTGTTTTCATCAACATGGATATTTTCATGACACACCATGCAGACCCCAGAAGGCTGTGACCACACACACACACACACACACACACACACACACACACACACACACACACACACACACACACACACACACACACACACACACACACACACACACACACACACACACACACACACACACACACACACACACACACACAAAGAAACAAATAGAACCATCACAATCTTCTCACTAGTCAATACACACCCAATCCCTCAACGCAAGCCACCTCTTCACTCAGTAGACAAAACAACACCTGACCTCACTACACACAACACCCCCTTCACTACACACAACCCGACCCCCCCCCCTACTGAACACAACCCCTTCGCCCCCTTCACTACACACAACCCTACCCCCCACCCCTACTGAACACAACCCCTTCCCCCCTTCACTACACACAACCCAAGCCCCCCCACCCCCTCACTACACACAACCCCCCCACCCCTCACTACACCCCCCCCCCCACCCCATCCTCTTCAATGTGTTCTCCGTACATCACCTCACATAGCAGTGATGGCTGCCAGGCTGGGAACAGCCACCACTCTGACCTAATACCAGGAAGCGTGTGTGTCGCTGCAGCAAGAGCTCTGGAATGTGTTAATTGCTACTGTGTAGAGTAGAGAGGATGGCTGCACAGGTCTCTCAGTATAGGGACAATAAAGGCTCATTATGGCTGTTGGGGAAAGGGAAGTCGATTTAGTCTGGAAGGTTCAGTTGTTGGGGGGGTTGGTATGGCATCCATGGTTACCTGTTACAGTGATGGAGCTGAACGGAGCAGTCTGTTACCGTGGTGGAGCTGAACGGAGCTGTCTGTTACCGTGGTGGAGCTGAACGGAGTGGTCTGTTACCGTGATGGAGCAGTCTGTTACCGTGGTGGAGCTGAACGGAGCGGTCTGTTACCGTGATGGAGCAGTCTGTTACCGTGGTGGAGCTGAACGGAGCGGTCTGTTACCGTGGTGGAGCTGAACGGAGCGGTCTGTTACCGTGGTGGAGCAGTCTGTTACCGTGGTGGAGCTGAACGGAGCGGTCTGTTACTGTGATGGAGCGGTCTGTTACCGTGGTGGAGCTGAACGGAGCGGTCTGTTACCGTGATGGAGCTGTCTGTTACCGTGGTGGAGCTGAACGGAGCGGTCTGTTACTGTGATGGAGCGGTCTGTTACCGTGGTGGAGCTGAACGGAGCGGTCTGTTACCGTGATGGAGCTGAACGGAGCGGTCTGTTACCGTGATGGAGCTGAACGGAGCGGTCTGTTACCGTGATGGAGCTGAACGGAGCGGTCTGTTACCGTGATGGAGCAGTCTGTTACCGTGATGGAGCTGAACGGAGCGGTCTGTTACCGTGATGGAGCTGAACGGAGCGGTCTGTTACTGTGATGGAGCGGTCTGTTACCGTGGTGGAGCTGAACGGAGCGGTCTGTTACCGTGATGGAGCTGAACGGAGCGGTCTGTTACCGTGATGGAGCTGAACGGAGCGGTCTGTTACCGTGGTGGAGCTGAACGGAGCGGTCTGTTACCGTGATGGAGCTGAACGGAGCGGTCTGTTACCGTGATGGAGCGGTCTGTTACCGTGGTGGAGCTGAACGGAGCGGTCTGTTACCGTGATGGAGCTGAACGGAGCGGTCTGTTACTGTGGTGGAGCTGAACGGAGCGGTCTGTTACCGTGATGGAGCTGAACGGAGCGGTCTGTTACTGTGGTGGAGCGGTCTGTTACCGTGGTGGAGCTGAACGGAGCGGTCTGTTACCGTGATGGAGCTGAACGGAGCGGTCTGTTACCGTGATTGAGCTGAACGGAGCGGTCTGTTACCGTGATGGAGCTGAACGGAGCGGTCTGTTACCGTGGTGGAGCTGAACGGAGCGGTCTGTTACCGTGGTGGAGCTGAACGGAGCGGTCTGTTACCGTGGTGGAGCTGAACGGAGCGGTCTGTTACCGTGGTGGAGCTGAACGGAGCGGTCTGTTACCGTGATGGAGCTGAACGGAGCGGTCTGTTACCGTGATGGAGCGGTCTGTTACCGTGATGGAGCTGAACGGAGCGGTCTGTTACCGTGATGGAACTGAACGGAGCGGTCTGTTACCATGATGGAGCTGAACGGAGCGGTCTGTTACCGTGGTGGAGCTGAACGGAGCAGTCTGTTACCATGATGGAGCTGAACGGAGCGGTCTGTTACCGTGGTGGAGCTGAACGGAGCGGTCTGTTACTGTGATGGAGCGGTCTGTTACCATGGAGAGCTGAACGGAGCGGTCTGTTACCGTGGTGGAGCTGAACGGAGCGGTCTGTTACCGTGATGGAGCTGAACGGAGCGGTCTGTTACCGTGATGGAGCTGGAACGGAGCGGTCTGTTACCGTGATGGAGCAGTCTGTTACCGTGATGGAGCTGAACGGAGCGGTCTGTTACCGTGATGGAGCTGAACGGAGCGGTCTGTTACCGTGATGGAGCTGAACGGAGCGGTCTATTACCGTGATGGAGCTGAACGGAGCGGTCTGTTACCGTGGTGGAGCGGAACGGAGCGGTCTGTTACCGTGGTTGTGCTGAACGGAGCGGTCTGTTACCGTGATGGAGCTGAACGGAGCGGTCTGTTACCGTGATGGAGCGGTCTGTTACCGTGATGGAGCTGAACGGAGCGGTCTGTTACCGTGATGGAGCTGAACGGAGCGGTCTGTTACCGTGATGGAGCGGTCTGTTACCGTGATGGAGCTGAACGGAGCGGTCTGTTACCGTGATGGAGCTGAACGGAGCGGTCTGTTACCGTGATGGAGCGGTCTGTTACCGTGATGGAGCTGAACGGAGCGGTCTGTTACCGTGATGGAGCTGAACGGAGCGGTCTGTTACCGTGGTGGAGCTGAACGGAGCGGTATGTTACCGTGGTGGAGCTGAACGGAGCGGTCTGTTACCGTGGTGGAGCTGAACGGAGCGGTCTGTTACCGTGGTGGAGCTGAACGGAGCGGTCTGTTACCGTGATGGAGCTGAACGGAGCAGTCTGTTAAAGTGATGGAGCGGTCTGTTACCGTGATGGAGCTGAACGGAGCGGTCTGTTACCGTGATGGAGCTGAACGGAGCGGTCTGTTACTGTGGTGGAGCGGTCTGATACCGTGATGGAGCTGAACGGAGCGGTCTGTTACCGTGGTGGAGCTGAACGGAGCGGTCTGTTACCGTGGTGGAGCTGAACGGAGCGGTCTGTTACCGTGATGGAGCTGAACGGAGCGGTCTGTTACTGTGGGTGACCGTGAGAGGAGCTAAACCGTTTTGGCTCCTTTGTGTGAGTGATTAGTACCAGATCTCGTGTGTCTGTGTGAGCGTGTGTGTATTGTAATGTATAAAACAATGGGATGATGCCACTGACTAGCTAATAGACTCCAGCTGGTCTTTGCTCCACTGAAGAACTAGAACTCTCATCTCCTCCTCTTAGCCAGTACTGACTCCAGAACAGATTCTCCCTAGCATATAGTTCCCTCTCATCTCCTCCTCTTAGCCAGTACTGACTCCAGAACAGATTCTCCCTAGCATATAGTTCCCTCTCATCTCCTCCTCTAAGCCAGAACTGACTCCAGAACACATTCACCCCAGAAAGAAAAGGTACAGATGTGAGCCCACTCTCCTTTTACCATAAGAGCTGATCTAGGAACAGTGTTTGCCATGCTTTTGCTGTCAGAAGCAGCTGTCCAGTATAGATCTAATAGATGGAGGTGTGGGGAGAGAGAGAGAGAGAGAGAGGAGAGAGAGAGAGAGAGAGAGAGAGAGAGAGAGAGAGAGAGAGAGAGAGAGAGAGAGAGAGAGAGAGAGAGAGAGAGAGAGAGAGAGAGAGAGAGAGAGAGAGAGAGAGAGAGAGAGGGAAGAGAGAAAATAACAGTCTATTTATAGCCTGGGCGCCGGGAGGAAGAAGACCATTGCTAGGAACCAACTGCTGCACTCGAGGA
>NW_025745767.1:0-122500 GCF_021184085.1 Oncorhynchus gorbuscha | reverse complement strand
GGCAGCACTTTGGCGCCCCACTGTTGCACTACACCACTCCACCAAGCCCAAGGCTGTACAAGGACCCAGTTTGTTGAGGAGGTGAATGACGACGAGACAAAACGGTCTTTTGATCTGTGTTTTTCTTAGGATCTCTGCCCGTGCGAGGTTCAAACTGTACTGTCACCCTACCAATTGACTGTATTACACGTTCCGTATTGCTGAAGCCCCCATTTCTACTGGCATCGATGACAAGATAGCACACCCCTCCTTTTCTCAGAGCGTTCCTGGTAGCCAGTTTTGTTTTGAGAAGTCTGTCTGGAGGATAACTGGTGTGAAGAACAACCATCCCTGTTGTGGGTAGAGGACCCTGTATCGTCTGATCGGTTGAGTGAACAGACCTCTCACTGAAAAGAGACTACGCCTCTGTTCAATCAATCAATCAATCAAATGTATTTAAAAAGCCCCTTTTACATCAGCTGATGTCACAAAGTGCTTGGACAGAAACCCAGGCTAAAACCTCAAACAGCAAGCCATGCAGATGTAGAAGCACGGTGGCTAGGAAAAACTCCCTAGAAAGACAGGAATCTAGGAAGAAACCTAGAGAAGAACCAGGCTCCGAGGGGTGGCCAGTCCTCTTCTGGCTCTGCCGGGTGGAGATTATAAGAGTACATGGCCATAAAGGCCAGATTGTTCTTCTGATTGTTCACTGTCCTCTACAGTTCCCCTCACTTATCACTAACCAGTACCTCCTCTCTCTCACTCTCTTCCTCTCTCGCTCTCTGTCTCCGTCTCTTTCTCTCTTGCTCTCTGTCTCTCTCGCTCTCTGTCTCCATCTCACTCTCTCTCGCTCTTTCTCTCGCTCGCTCTCTCTCTCTCTCTCTCTCTCGCTCTCTCTCGCTCTCTCTCGCTCTCTCTCGCTCTCTCGCTCTCGCTCTCTCTCGCTCTCTCTCTCGCTCTCTCTCGCTCTCTCTCTCTCTCTCTCTCTCGCTCTCTCTCTCTCTCTCTCTCTCTGTCTCGCTCTGTCTCGTTCTCTCGCTCTCTCGTTCTCTCACTCTCTCTCTCTCGTTCTCTCTCTCACTCTCTCTCGCTCTCTCCCTCTGTGTTTCTCTCTGTCTCTCGCTCTCTCTCTCACTCTGTGTTTCTCTTTCTCTCTCTCTCTCGCTCTCTCTTATTCTCTCTGTCTCTCTCCCTCTGTGTTTCTCTCTGTCTCTCTCTCTTTCTGCAGCATCGGACAACAGCCAGCGGTTTCAGGAAACGTGTTTTGCGTTCGCACTAACGCCGCAGCAAGTCCAACAGATTAGCAGCTCAATGTAAGAGACACTCAAACCCTCTGCTCTACCACGTACCCTACCAACATACCCTGCCTACCCTCTACCCTGCCATGTATCCTATACTACCATGTACCCTACCAACGTACCCTGCCTACCCTCTACCCTACCATGTATCCTATACTACCATGTACCCTATCAATGTACCCTGCCTACCCTCTACCCTGCCATGTATCCTATACTACCATGTACCCTATCAAGGTACCCTACCTACCCTCTACCCTACCATGTACCCTATACTACCATGTACCCTACCAACGTACCCTACCTATCCTCTACCCTACCAACGTAGCCTACCTACCGTCTACCCTACCATGTACCCTATACTACCAACGTACCCTACCTACCCTCTACCCTACCAACGTACCCTACCTACCCTCTACCCTACCTACCTTCTACCCTACAATGTACTCTATACTACCAAGTGGCCTACCATCGTACCCTACCTACCCTCTACCCTACCATGGACCCTATACTGCCATGGACCCTATCACCTAGCCTACCTACCCTCTACCCTACCAATGGACCCTTCCTACCCTCTACCTTACCATGTACCCTACCAACGTACCCTACCTACCCTCTATCCTACCATGTACCTTATACTACCACGTACCCTACCAACGTACCCTACCTACCCTCTACCCTACCATATACACTTTACTACCATGTACCCTACATTACCAATGTACCCTACCAACCCTCTACCCTACCAACGTACTCTATATTACCAATGTACCCTACCAACCCTCTACCCTACCACGTACCCTACCAACCCTCTACCCTACCAACGTACTCTATATTACCAATGTACCCTACCAACTCTCTACCCTACCAACGTACTCTATACTACCATGTACCCTACCTACCCTCTACCCTACCAACGTACTCTATACTACCATGTACCCTACCTACCCTCTACCCTACCAACGTACCCTACCTACCCTCTACCCTACCATATACACTTTACTACCATGTACCCTATACTACCATGTACCCTACCTACCCTCTACCCTACCAACGTACTCTATACTACCATGTACCCTACCATGTACCCTACCAACCCTCTACCCTACCAACCCTCTACCATACCATGTACCCTACCAACCCTCTACCATACCATGTACCCTACCAACCCTCTACCCTACCATGTACCCTACCAACCCTCTACCCTACCAACCCTCTACCATACCATGTACCCTACCAACCCTCTACCCTACCAACCCTCTACCCTACCATGTACCCTACCAACCCTCTACCCTACCAACCCTCTACCATACCATGTACCATACCAACCCTCTACCCTAACAACCCTCTACCCTACTATGTACCCTACCAACCCTCTACCCTACCAACCCTCTACCCCACCATGTACCCTACCAACCCTCTACCCCACCATGTACCCTACCAACCCTCTACCCTACCATGTACCCTACCAACCCTCTACCCTACCATGTACCCTACCAACCCTCTACCCTACCATGTACCCTACCAACCCTCTACCCTACCATGTACCCTACCAACCCTCTACCCTACCAACGCTCTACCCTACCATGTACCCTGCCAACCCACTACCCTACCAACCCTCTACCCTGCCATGTACCCTACCAACCCTCTACCCTACCATGTACCCTACCAACCCTCTACCCTACCATGTACCCTACCAACCCTCTACCCTACCAACCCTCTACCCTGCCATGTACCCTACCAACCCTCTACCCTACCATGTACCCTACCAACCCTCTACCCTACCAACCCTCTACCCTGCCATGTACCCTACCAACCCTCTACCCTACCATGTACCCTACCAACCCTCTACCCTGCCATGTACCCTACCAACCCTCTACCCTACCATGTACCCTACCAACCCTCTACCCTCTACCCTACCAACCCTCTACCCTACCATGTGCCCTACCAACCCTCTACCCTACCATGTACCCTACCAACCCTCTACCCTACCATGTACCCTACCAACCCTCTACCCTGCCATGTACCCTACCAACCCTCTACGCTACCATGTACCCTACCAACCCTCTACCCTATACCCTACCAACCCTCTACCCTACCATGTACCCTACCAACCCTTTTAATGTCTGTCTGTGTTTTTCAGGGACATCTCGGGGACCAAATGTGACTTCACAGTACAAGTTCAATTACGGTCAGTTGATAGAACTCCTTGTTCTACTTCTAGTAGGATTCTATTAACCACTATGTAGGTCCTGATCAATATATATCCTCCCACTATGTAGGTCCTGATCAATATATATCCTCCCACTATACTACAACCACTATGTAGGTCCTGATCAATATATATCCTCCCACTATACTACAACCACTATGTAGGTCCTGATCAATATATATCCTCCCACTATGTAGGTCCTGATCAATATATATCCTCCCACTATACTACAACCACTATGTAGGTCCTGATCAATATATATCCTCCCACTATACTACAACCACTATGTAGGTCCTGATCAATATATATCCTGATCAATATATATCCTCCCACTATACTACAACCATTATGTAGGTCCTGATCAATATATATCCTCCCACTATACTACAACCACTATGTAGGTCCTGATCAATATATATCCTCCCACTATACTACAACCACTATGTAGGTCATGATCAATATATATCATCACACTATACTACAACCACTATGTAGGTCCTGATCAATATATATCCTCCCACTATACTACAACCACTATGTAGGTCCTGATCAATATATATCATCCCACTATACTACAACCACTATGTAGGTCCTGATCAATATATATCCTCCCACTATACTACAACCATTATGTAGGTCCTGATCAATATATATCCTCCCACTATACTACAACCACTATGTAGGTCCTGATCAATATATATCCTCCCACTATACTACAACCACTATGTAGGTCCTGATCAATATATATCCTGATCAATATATACAATCAATATGTAGGTCCTGATCAATATATATCCTCCCACTATACTACAACCACTATGTAGGTCCTGATCAATATATATCCTCCCACTATACTACAACCACTAGTAGGTCCTGATCAATATATATCCTGATCAATATATATCCTCCCACTATACTACAACCACTATGTAGGTCCTGATCAATATATATCCTCCCACTATACTACAACCACTATGTAGGTCATGATCAATATATATCCTCCCACTATACTACAACCACTATGTAGGTCATGATCAATATATATCCTCCCACTATACTACAACCATTATGTAGGTCCTGATCAATATATATCCTCCCACTATACTACAACCACTATGTAGGTCATGATCAATATATATCCTCCCACTATACTACAACCACTATGTAGGTCCTGATCAATATATATCCTCCCACTATACTACAACCACTATGTAGGTCCTGATCAATATATATCCTCCCACTATACTACAACCACTATGTAGGTCCTGATCAATATATATCCTCCCACTATACTACAACCACTATGTAGGTCCTGATCAATATATATCCTCCCACTATACTACAACCACTATGTAGGTCCTGATCAATATATATCCTCCCACTATACTACAACCACTATGTAGGTCCTGATCAATATATATCCTCCCACTATACTACAACCACTATGTAGGTCCTGATCAATATATATCCTCCCACTATACTACAACCACTATGTAGGTCATGATCAATATATATCCTGATCAATATATATCCTCCCACTATACTACAACCACTATGTAGGTCCTGATCAATATATATCCTCCCACTATACTACAACCACTATGTAGGTCCTGATCAATATATATCCTCCCACTATACTACAACCAATATGTAGGTCCTGATCAATATATATCCTCCCACTATACTACAACCACTATGTAGGTCCTGATCAATATATATCCTCCCACTATACTACAACCATTATGTAGGTCCTGATCAATATATATCCTGATCAATATATATCCTCCCACTATACTACAACCACTAGTAGGTCCTGATCAATATATATCCTCCCACTATACTACAACCACTATGTAGGTCATGATCAATATATATCCTCCCACTATACTACAACCACTATGTAGGTCCTGATCAATATATATCCTCCCACTATACTACAACCACTATGTAGGTCCTGATCAATATATATCCACTATACTACAACCCACAATATATATCCTCCCACTATACTACAACCATTATGTAGGTCCTGATCAATATATATCCTCCCACTATACTACAACCACTATGTAGGTCCTGATCAATATATATCCTCCCACTATACTACAACCACTATGTAGGTCCTGATCAATATATATCCTCCCACTATACTACAACCATTATGTAGGTCCTGATCAATATATATCCTCCCACTATACTACAACCATTATGTAGGTCCTGATCAATATATATCCTCCCACTATACTACAACCATTATGTAGGTCCTGATCAATATATATCCTCCCACTATACTACAACCACTATGTGGATGTTACCATGATTTATACTAATATAATAATAATAATATATGCCATTTAGCAGACGCTTTTATCCAAAGCGACTTACAGTCATGTGTGCATACATTCTACGTATGGGTGGTCCCGGGGATCGAACCCACTACCCTGGCGTTACAAGCGCCATGCTCTACCAACTGAGCTACAGAAGGACCACGGAAGTGACTGTTACCATGATTTATACTAGACAGAGGAAGTGACTGTTACCATGATTTATACTAGACAGAGGAAGTGACTGTTACCATGCTTTATACTAGACAGAGGAAGTGACTGTTACCATGCTTTATACTAGACAGAGGAAGTGACTGTTACCATGCTTTATACTAGACAGAGGAAGTGACTGTTACCATGATTTATACTAGACAGAGGAAGTGACTGTTACCATGCTTTATACTAGACAGAGGAAGTGACTGTTACCATGATTTATACTAGACAGAGGAAGTGAATGTTACCATGCTTTATACTAGACAGAGGAAGTGACTGTTACCATGATTTATACTAGACAGAGGAAGTGACTGCTACCATGCTTTATACTAGACAGAGGAAGTGACTGTTACCATGATTTATACTAGACAGAGGAAGTGACTGTTACCATGCTTTATACTAGACAGAGGAAATGGCTGTTACCATGCTTTATACTAGACAGAGGAAGTGACTGTTACCATGATTTATACTAGACAGAGGAAGTGACTGTTACCATGCTTTATACTAGACAGAGGAAGTGACTGTTACCATGCTTTATACTAGACAGAGGAAGTGACTGTTACCATGCTTTATACTAGACAGAGGAAGTGACTGTTACCATGATTTATACTAGACAGAGGAAGTGACTGTTACCATGCTTTATACTAGACAGAGGAAGTGACTGTTACCATGATTTATACTAGACAGAGGAAGTGAATGTTACCATGCTTTATACTAGACAGAGGAAATGGCTGTTACCATGCTTTATACTAGACAGAGGAAGTGACTGTTACCATGATTTATACTAGACAGAGGAAGTGACTGTTACCATGATTTATACTAGACAGAGGAAGTGAATGTTACCATGCTTTATACTAGACAGAGGAAGTGACTGTTACCATGATTTATACTAGACACAGGAAGTGACTGTTACCATGATTTATACTAGACACAGGAAAGGGCTGTTACCATGATTTATACTATATAGAGGAAGTGACTGTTACCATTATTTATACTAGACAGAGGAAGTGACTGTTACCATGATTTATACTAGACACAGGAAGTGACTGTTACCATGATTTATACTAGACACAGGAAAGGGCTGTTACCATGATTTATACTATATAGAGGAAGTGACTGTTACCATTATTTATACTAGACAGAGGAAGTGACTGTTACCATGCTTTATACTATATAGAGGAAGTGACTGTTACCATGATTTATACTAGACAGAGGAAATGGCTGTTACCATGCTTTATACTAGACAGAGGACATGGCTGTTACCATGCTTTATACTAGACACAGGAAAGGGCTGTTACCATGCTTTATACTATATAGAGGAAGTGACTGTTACCATGATTTATACTAGACAGAGGAAATGGCTGTTACCATGATTTATACTAGACAGAGGACATGGCTGTTACCATGCTTTATACTAGACAGAGGACATGGCTGTTCTCAGTGCTAGCTGTGGTCTAAGGCTCTGCGTCTCAGTGCTAGCTGTGGTCTAAGGCTCTGCGTCTCAGTGCTAGCTGTGGTCTAAGGCTCTGCGTCTCAGTGCTAGCTGTGGTCTAAGGCTCTGTGTCTCAGTGCTAGCTGTGGTCTAAGGCTCTGCGTCTCAGTGCTAGCTGTGGTCTAAGGCTCTGCGTCTCAGTGCTAGCTGTGGTCTAAGGTTCTTCGTCTCAGTGCTAGCTGTGGTCTAAGGCTCTGCGTCTCAGTGCTAGCTGTGGTCTAAGGCTCTGCGTCTCAGTCTTAGCTGTGGTCTAAGGCTCTGCGTCTTAGCTGTGGTCTAAGGCTCTGCGTCTTAGCTGTGGTCTAAGGCTCTGCGTCTTAGCTGTGGTCTAAGGCTCTGCGTCTTAGCTGTGGTCTAAGGCTCTGTGTCTTAGCTGTGAAACTAAGGCCCTGACATCTGTCTTAGCTGTGAAACTAACCCTGACATCTGTCTTAGCTGTGGTAGAAACATAACCCTGACATCTGTCTTAGGTGGTCTAAGGCTGACATCTGTCTTAGCTGTGGTCTAAGGCTCTGACATCTTTGAGGGTGGAAACATAACCCTGACATCTGTCTTAGGGGGTAGAAACATAACCCTGACATCTGTCTTAGGGGGTAGAAACATAACCCTGACATCTGTCTTAGGGGGTAGAAACATAACCCTGACATCTGTTTTAGGGGGTGGAAACATAACCCTGACATCTGTCTTAGGGGGTAGAAACATAACCCTGACATCTGTTTTAGGGGGTGGAAACATAACCCTGACATCTGTTTTAGGGGTGGAAACATAACCCTGACATCTGTCTTAGGGGTAGAAACATAACCCTGACATCTGTTTTAGGGGGTAGAAACATAACCCTGACATCTGTCTTAGGGGGTAGAAACATAACCCTGACATCTGTCTTAGGGAGGGGTTAGGGGGTGGAAACATAACCCTGACATCTGTCTTAGGGGGTAGAAACATAACCCTGACATCTGTCTTAGGGGTGGAAACATAACCCTGACATCTGTCTTAGGGGGTGGAAACATAACCCTGACATCTGTCTTAGGGAGGGGTTAGGGGGTGGAAACATAACCCTGACATCTGTCTTATCTGGGGGTAGAAACATAACCCTGACATCTGTTTTAGGGGTGGAAACATAACCCTGACATCTGTCTTAGGGGGTAGAAACATAACCCTGACATCTGTCTTAGGGGTAGAAACATAACCCTGACATCTGTTTTAGGGGTAGAAACATAACCCTGACATCTGTTTTAGGGGGTGGAAACATAACCCTGACATCTGTCTTAGGGGTGGAAACATAACCCTGACATCTGTCTTAGGGGTAGAAACATAACCCTGACATCTGTCTTAGGGGTAGAAACATAACCCTGACATCTGTTTTAGGGGTAGAAACATAACCCTGACATCTGTTTTAGGGGGTGGCCAATGCTGGATGCAATTGAGATGAGCTGTGCAGGTGAATTTTGCATGTATTGATGGTTTACCGAGAGATCACCCTGGACATAATCTAGTGGCCATTCTTCATTGCAATATGCCCATTATTGTGTGTGTGTGTGTGCAAATTTTGACATCTGTCTGAGACGAGTTGTCCTCAGGAAGACCACTTTCCGCCCAATCTGTCTTGTGTGAAGGTGAACCTGACATCTGCCATGCAACCTCCCGGTAAGAAACACAACTCTACACACTGCATCTGTTAGTGGAAACACACTGACATCTGTTAGTAGAAACACACCCTGACATCTGTTAGTTACACACTGTGCAGTACTGCTAGTTACACACTGTACTGTACTGTTAGTTACACACTGTGCAGTACTGTTAGTTACACACTGTACTGTTAGTTACTGTTAGTTACACACTGTACAGTACTGTTAGTTACTGTACTAGTTACTGCTAGTTACACACTGTAGGGGTAGAAACATAACCCTGCCCAGTACTGTTAGTTACTGTTAGTTACTGATAGGGGTTACACATTGTACAGTACTGTTAGTTACACACTGTACATCTGTTAGTTACTGTTTAGTTACACACTGTACAGTACGGCTAGTTACACACTGTACTGTTAGTTACACACTGTACTGTTAGTTACACACTGTACAGTACTGTTAGTTACACACTGTACTGTTACACACTGTACTGTTAGTTACACACTGTACAGTACTGTTAGTTACACACTGTACAGTCTGTTAGTTACACACTGTACAGTACTGTTAGTTACACACTGTACAGTACTGTTAGTGACACACTGTACTGTTAGTGAAACATAACACTGACATCTGTTAGTTACACACTGTACAGTACTGTTAGTGACACACTGTACTGTTAGTTACTGCATAGTTACACACTGTACAGTACTGTTAGTAGAAACATAACACTGTACAGTACTGTTTTAGTTACACACTGTACAGTACTGTTAGTTACTGACATCTAGTTACACACTGTACAGTACTGTTAGTAGAAACATAACCCTGACATCTGTTTTACTGTTAGTTACTGCTAGGTACACACTGTACAGTACAGTTAGTTACTGTTAGTTACTGCTAGTTACACACTGTACAGTACTGTTAGTTACTGCTAATTGCACACTGTACAGTACTGTTAGTTACTGTTAGTTACTGATTTTGTTACACACTGTACAGTACTGTTAGTTACACACTCTACAGTACTGTTAGTTACTGTTAGTTACACACTCTACAGTACTGTTAGTTACTGTTAGTTACACACTCTACAGTACTGTTAGTTACTGTTAGTTACACACTGTACTGTTAGTTACTGTTAGTTACACACTGTACTGTTAGTTACTGTTAGTTACACACTATACAGTACTGTTAGTTACTGTTAGTTACTCACTGTACAGTACTGTTAGTTACACACTGTACAGTACTGTTAGTTACACACTGTACAGTACTGCTAGTTACTGTTAGTTACACACTGTACAGTACTGTTAGTTACACACTGTACAGTACTGTTAGTTACACACTGTAAGTACTGTTAGTTACACACTGTACAGTACTGTTACTGTTAGTTACTGTTAGTTACACACTGTACAGTACTGTTAGTTACACACTGTACTGTTAGTTACTGTTAGTTACACACTGTACTGTTAGTTACTGTTAGTTACACACTATACAGTACTGTTAGTTACTGTTAGTTACTCACTGTACAGTACTGTTAGTTACACACTGTACAGTACTGTTAGTTACACACTGTACAGTACTGCTAGTTACTGTTAGTTACACACTGTACAGTACTGTTAGTTACACACTGTACAGTACTGTTAGTTACACACTGTACAGTACTGTTAGTTACACACTGTACAGTACTGCTAGTTACTGTTAGTTACACACTGTACAGTACTGTTAGTTACACACTGTACAGTACTGTTAGTTACACACTGTACAGTACTGTTAGTTACACACTGTACAGTACTGTTAGTTACTGTTAGTTACACACTGTACAGTACTGCTAGTTACACACTGTACAGTACTGCTAGTTACACACTGTACAGTACTGTTTGTTACACCCTGTACAGTACTGCTAGTTACACACTGTACAGTACTGTTAGTTACACACTGTACAGTACTGCTAGTTACTGTTAGTTACACACTGTACAGTACTGTTAGTTACACACTGTACAGTACTGCTAGTTACACACTGTACAGTACTGCTAGTTACTGTTAGTTACACACTGTACAGTACTGTTAGTTACTGTTAGTTACACACTGTACAGTACTGTTAGTTACTGTTAGTTACACACTGTACAGTACTGTTAGTTACTGTTAGTTACACACTGTACTGTTAGTTACACACTGTACAGTACTGTTAGTTACACACTGTACAGTACTGCTAGTTACACACTGTACAGTACTGTTAGTTACTGTACAGTAGTTACACACTGTACTGTTAGTTACACACTGTACTGTTAGTTACACACTGTACAGTACTGTTAGTTACACACTGTACTGTTAGTACTGTTAGTTACACACTGTACAGTACTGTACAGTTACTGTTAGTTACACACTGTACAGTACTGTTAGTTACACACTGTACAGTACTGTTAGTTACACACTGTACAGTACTGTTAGTTACACACTGTACAGTACTGTTAGTTACACACTGTACAGTACTGTTAGTTACTGTTAGTTACACACTGTACAGTACTGTTAGTTACTGTTAGTTACACACTGTACAGTACTGCTAGTTACACACTGTACAGTACTGTTAGTTACACACTGTACAGTACTGTTAGTTACACACTGTACAGTACTGTTAGTTACACACTGTACAGTACTGCTAGTTACACACTGTACAGTACTGTTAGTTACTGTTAGTTACACACTGTACTGTTAGTTACACACTGTACTGTTAGTTACACACTGTACTGCTAGTTACACACTGTACTGTTAGTTACTGTTAGTTACACACTGTACTGTACTTAGTTACTGTTAGTTAGTTACACACTGTACAGTACTGTAAGTTACTGTTAGTTACACACTGTACAGTACTGTTAGTTACACACTGTACAGTACTGTTAGTTACACACTGTACAGTACTGTTAGTTACACACTGTACAGTACTGCTAGTTACTGTTAGTTACACACTGTACAGTACTGTTAGTTACTGTTAGTTACACACTGTACAGTACTGCTAGTTACACACTGTACAGTACTGCTAGTTACACACACTGTACAGTACTGTTAGTTACACCCTGTACAGTACTGCTAGTTACACACTGTACAGTACTGCTAGTTACTGTTAGTTACTGCTAGTTACACACTGTACAGTACTTTTAGTTACACACTGTACAGTACTGCTAGTTACACACTGTACAGTACTGCTAGTTACACACTGTACAGTACTGTTAGTTACTGTTAGTTACTTAGTTATTTACACACTGTACAGTACTGCTAGTTACACACTGTACAGTACTGCTAGTTACACACTGTACAGTACTGTTAGTTACTGTACAGTACTGCTGAGTTTACACACTGTACAGTACTGTGAGTTACACACACTGTACAGTACTGTAGTTACACACTGTACAGTACTGTGAGTTACACACACTGTACAGTACTGTGAGTTACACACACTGTACAGTACTGTGAGTTACACACTGTACAGTACTGTGAGTTACACACACTGTACAGTACTGTGAGTTACACACACTGTACAGTACTGTGAGTTACACACTGTACAGTACTGTTAGTTACACACTGTACAGTACTGCTAGTTACACACTGTACAGTACTGTTAGTTACTGTTAGTTACACACTGTAAGTTACTGTTAGTTACACACTGTACAGTACTGCTAGTTACTGTTACTGTTACAGTACTGCTAGTTACTGTTAGTTACACATTGTACAGTACTGCTAGTTACACACTGTACAGTACTACTAGTTACACACTGTACAGTACTGCTAGTTACACACTGTACAGTACTGCTAGTTACACACTGTACAGTACTGTTAGTTACACACTGTACAGTACTGTTAGTTACTGTTAGTTACACACTGTACAGTACTGCTAGTTACACACTGTACAGTACTGCTAGTTACACACTGTACAGTACTGCTAGTTACTGTTAGTTACACATTGTACAGTACTGTTAGTTACTGTTAGTTACACACTGTACAGTACTGTTTAGTTACACTGTACAGTACTGTACAGTACTGCTAGTTACACACTGTACAGTACTGCTAGTTACTGTTAGTTACTGCTAGTTACACACTGTACAGTACTGTTAGTTACACACTGTACAGTACTGTTAGTTACACACACTGTACTGTTAGTTACACACTACAGTACTGTTAGTTACTGTTAGTTACTGCTAGTTACACACTGTACAGTACTGTTAGTTACTGCTATTACACACTGTACAGTACTGTTAGTTACAGTTACTGCTAGTTACACACTGTACAGTACTGTTAGTTACACACTGTACAGTACTGTTAGTTACTGTTAGTTACACACTGTACAGTACTGTTAGTTACTGTTAGTTACACACTGTACAGTACTGTTAGTTACTGTTAGTTACACACTGTACTGTTAGTTACTGTTAGTTACACACTGTACAGTACTGTTAGTTACACACTGTACTGTTAGTTACTGTTAGTTACACACTGTACAGTACTGTTAGTTACACACTGTACAGTACTGTTAGTTACACACTGTACAGTACTGCTAGTTACTGTTAGTTACACACTGTACAGTACTGTTAGTTACACACTGTACAGTACTGTTAGTTACACACTGTACAGTACTGTTAGTTACACACTGTACAGTACTGCTAGTTACTGTTAGTTACACACTGTACAGTACTGTTAGTTACTGTTAGTTACACACTGTACAGTACTGTTAGTTACACACTGTACAGTACTGTTAGTTACACACTGTACAGTACTGTTAGTTACACACTGTACAGTACTGTTAGTTACACACTGTACAGTACAGTACTGTTAGTTACACACTGTACAGTACTGCTAGTTACACACTGTACAGTACTGCTAGTTACACACTGTACAGTACTGTTAGTTACACACTGTACAGTACTGCTAGTTACACACTGTACAGTACTGTTAGTTACACACTGTACAGTACTGCTAGTTACTGTTAGTTACACACTGTACAGTACTGTTAGTTACACACTGTACAGTACTGCTAGTTACACACTGTACAGTACTGCTAGTTACTGTACTTAGTTACACACTGTACTGTTAGTTACTGCTAGTTACACACTGTACAGTAGTGCTAGTTACTGTTAGTTACACACTGTACAGTACTGTTAGTTACTATTAGTTACACACTGTACTGTTAGTTACACACTTTACAGTACTGTTAGTTACACACTGTACAGTACTGCTAGTTACACACTGTACAGTACTGTTAGTTACTGTTAGTTACACACTGTACTGTTAGTTACTGTACTGTTAGTTACACACTGTACTGCTAGTTACACACTGTACTGTTAGTTACTGTTAGTTACACACTGTACAGTACTGTAAGTTACTGTTAGTTACACACTGTACAGTACTGTAGTTACTGTTAGTTACACACTGTACAGTACTGTTAGTTACACACTGTACAGTACTGTTAGTTACACACTGTACAGTACTAGTTACTGTTAGTTACACACTGTACAGTACTGTTAGTTACTGTTAGTTACACACTGTACAGTACTGCTAGTTACACACTGTACAGTACTGCTAGTTAGTTACACTGTACAGTACTGCTAGTTACACACTGTACAGTACTGTTAGTTACACACTGTACAGTACTGCTAGTTACTGTTAGTTACACTAGTTACACACTGTACTGAGTACTGCTAGTTACACACTGTACAGTACTGCTAGTTACACACTGTACAGTACTGCTAGTTACACACTGTACAGTACTTTTAGTTACTGTTAGTTACTGCTAGTTACACACTGTACAGTACTGCTAGTTACACACTGTACAGTACTGTGAGTTACACACTGTACAGTACTGCTAGTTACACACACTGTACAGTACTGTTAGTTACACACTGTACAGTACTGTTAGTTACACACACTGTACAGTACTGTTAGTTACACACACTGTACAGTACTGCTAGTTACACACTGTACAGTACTGCTAGTTACACTGTACAGTACTGTACAGTACTGTTACTAGTTACACACACTGTACTGCTAGTTACACACTGTACTGTTGAGTTACACACTGTACAGTACTGTAGTTACACACTACAGTACTGCTAGTTACACACTGTACAGTACTGTAGTTACTGTTACTGTTAGTTACACACTGTACAGTTACTGTTAGTTTACACTGTACAGTACTGCTAGTTACTGTTAGTTACACATTGTACAGTACTGCTAGTTACACACTGTACAGTACTACTAGTTACACACTGTACAGTACTGCTAGTTACACACTTTACAGTACTACTAGTTACACACTGTACAGTACTGTTAGTTACACACACTGTACTGTTAGTTACACACACTGTACTGTTAGTTACACACTGTACAGTACTGTTAGTTACACACTGTACAGTACTGCTAGTTACTGTTAGTTACACATTGTACAGTACTGCTAGTTACACACTGTACAGTACTACTAGTTACACACTGTACAGTACTGTTAGTTACAGTACTGCTAGTTACACTGTACAGTACTGTTAGTTACACACTGTACAGTACTGCTAGTTACACACTGTACAGTACTGCTAGTTACTGTTAGTTACACACTGTACAGTACTGTTAGTTACTGTTAGTTACACACTGTACAGTACTGTTTATTACACCCTGTACAGTACTGCTAGTTACACACTATACAGTACTGCTAGTTACTGTTAGTTACTGCTAGTTACACACTGTACAGTACTGTTAGTTACACACACTGTACTGTTAGTTACACACACTGTACAGTACTGTTAGTTACTGTTAGTTACTGCTAGTTACACACTATACAGTACTGCTAGTTACTGTTAGTTACTGCTAGTTACACACTGTACAGTACTGCTAGTTACTGTTAGTTACTGCTAGTTACACACTGTACAGTACTGCTAGTTACACACTGTACAGTACTGCTAGTTACACACTGTACAGTACTGCTAGTTACACACTGTACAGTACTGTTAGTTACACACTGTACAGTACTGTTAGTTACACACACTGTACTGTTAGTTACACACACTGTACTGTTAGTTACACACTGTACAGTACTGTTAGTTACACACTGTACAGTACTGTTAGTTACTGCTAGTTACACACTGTACTGTTAGTTACTGCTAGTTACACACTGTACAGTACTGCTAGTTACACACTCTACAGTACTGTTAGTTACTGTTAGTTACACACTGTACAGTACTGTTAGTTACACACTAAGTTACTGTTAGTTACACACTGTACAGTACTATTAGTTACACACTGTACAGTACTGTTAGTTACACACTGTACAGTACTGTTAGTTACACACTGTACAGTACTGCTAGTTACTGTTAGTTACACACTGTACAGTACTGTTAGTTACACACTGTACAGTACTGCTAGTTACACACTGTACAGTACTGCTAGTTACACACTGTACAGTACTGCTAGTTACACACTGTTAGTTACTGCTAGTTACACACTGTACAGTACTGCTAGTTACACACTGTACAGTACTGTTAGTTACACACTGTACAGTACTGTTAGTTACTGTTAGTTACACACTGTACAGTACTGCTAGTTACACACTGTACAGTACTGTTTATTACACCCTGTACAGTACTGTTAGTTACACACTGTACAGTACTGTTAGTTACACACTGTACAGTACTGCTAGTTACTGTTAGTTACTGCTAGTTACACACTGTACAGTACTGCTAGTTACTGTTAGTTACTGCTAGTTACACACTGTACAGTACTGCTAGTTACACACTGTACAGTACTGTTAGTTACACACTGTACAGTACTGCTAGTTACTGTTAGTTACTGCTAGTTACACACTGTACAGTACTGCTAGTTACACACTGTAGATTACTGCTAGTTACACACTGTACAGTACTGTTAGTTACACACTGTACAGTACTGTTAGTTACACACTGTACAGTACTGTTAGTTACACACACTGTACTGTTAGTTACACACACTGTACTGTTAGTTACACACTGTACAGTACTGTTAGTTACACACTGTACAGTACTGTTAGTTACTGCTAGTTACACACTGTACTGTTAGTTACTGCTAGTTACACACTGTACAGTACTGTTAGTTACACACTGTACAGTACTGCTAGTTACTGTTAGTTACACACTGTACAGTACTGTTAGTTACTGCTAGTTACACACTGTACAGTACTGCTAGTTACTGTTAGTTACTGTTAGTTACACACTACTACTAGTACTGTTAGTTACTGCTAGTTACACACTGTACTGTTAGTACTGCTAGTTACACACTGTACAGTACTGTTAGTTACACACTGTACAGTACTGCTAGTTACTGTTAGTTACTGCTACTGTACAGTACTGTTAGTTACTGTTAGTTACACACTGTACAGTACTGCTAGTTACACACTGTACAGTACTGCTAGTTACACACTGTACAGTACTGCTAGTTACACACTGTACAGTACTGCAGTCCTGCTAGTTAAACAAACCATACCTTCAATTACAATAAACATTTGATTGAGATGTGGTTTGACTTTTCCCCCTCTCTTTCTCCCCCTCTCTCTCTCCCTCCCTCTCTCTCTCTCCCTCCACCTGTCTCTCCCCTCTCCTCTCTCCCTCCCTCTCTCTTTCTCTATCCCTCTCTCCCCTCCTCTCAGGGTTATCTTCCTCCAACGAAAAACGGTGTGGAGCCGAAGCGCCCCAGCCGGCCCATCAACATTACCTCAGTGGTCAGACTATCCACCACAGTCCCCAACACCATTGTGGTGTCTTGGACCTCAGAGGTTGGAAGGGTAAGATATGATAAGATTGATACATTAAAAATTCTCTTAATTTGATTGTAAGAAATTGTAAACATTTCTAGAAAACGTTTAGTTTCTGACCTTTTTATTATGTTGTATTTTTATATATATTTTTTAAATTGAATGTTTTAAATGTTTTAATTTATTTATTATTGCCCCCTGTTCTACCCAAATTCCTGGTATCCAATTGGTAGTTAGTCTTGTCCCATCGTTGCAACTCCCATACGGACTCGGGAGAGGTGAAAGGTCGAGAGCCACGCGTCCTCTGAAACACGACCCCGCCTAGCCGCACTGCTTCTTGACACATTACTCGCTTAACCCGGAAGCCAGCCGCACCAATGTGTCGGAGGAAACACCGTGCACCTGGCGACCGTGTCAGCGTACACTGCACCCGGCCCGCCACAGGAGTCGCTAGAGCGCTATGGGACAAGGACATGCCGGCCGGCCAAACCCTCCCCTAATCCGGACGCACCGCCCTCATGGGCTGGGCCTGTGTAGCTCAGTTGTGCACCGCCCTCATGGGTCTCCCGGTCGAGGATGGCCCGGGATCGAAACCCGGGTCTATATTGGTGCCTCAAGCACTGCGATACAGATGCCTTAGATCTATATTAGACATCTGCGCCACTCGGGAGGCCAATTTATTTGATGTTTTAAGCACTTAGACGTAAGAAATGCTCTGTATAAATAATGTTTTGGTTTGGTAAGAACAGTGGGGCAAAAACACATGAATAAAAGTGCGGTAGAAAAGTGCAGTGATCTGGATGAAAAAGAGAGTGATTTTAACAACCCTACAGCACCTTCTGTGTTTTCAGAGCTACTCTATGGCGGTGTACCTGGTCAAGCAGCAGTCGTCCACAGTGCTGTTGCAGAGACTACGGTCCAAAGGCATCAGGAACCCAGACCATTCCAGAGCACTCAGTAAGGGTTGCCAGGACGACACACTGTTTACACTGTTAGCACTGTTAGCATGCTAGGTTAAATGTATGGATCTCAGTAAGGGTTGCCAGGACGACACACTGTTTACACTGTTAGCACTGTTAGCATGCTAGGTTAAATGTATGGATCTGGCTGAACGGGTCCATGACACACTGTTAGCACTGTTAGCATGCTAGGTTAAATGTATGGATCTGGCTGAACGGGTCCATGACACACTGTTTACACTGTTAGCACTGTTAGCATGCTAGGTTAAATGTATGGATCTGGCTGAACGGGTCCATGACACACTGTTTACACTGTTAGCACTGTTAGCATGCTAGGTTAAATGTATGGATCTGGCTGAACGGGTCCATGACACACTGTTTACACTGTTAGCACTGTTAGCATGCTAGGTTAAATGTATGGATCTGGCTGAACGGGTCCATGACACACTGTTAGCACTGTTAGCATGCTAGGTTAAATGTATGGATCTGGCTGAACGGGTCCATGACACACGTGTATCTAGCTACATATTTAGTTCTGGCCTGTTGAAACCAGGTGTCTCGTTCTGTATTGTCATGGCGCTCTGTACTATATTCCATGTGAAGTGTTCATGTACTGTAGAGGCTTGTGCAGATCTTGTATAGGTGGTCATGATTGCTGCTTCTTCTTCATGCTGTTCTCTGTCCCCCTGCAGTCAAAGAGAAGCTAACTGCAGATCCAGACAGTGAAATCGCCACCACCAGCCTGCGTGTGTCCCTCCTCTGTCCGGTAAACACACACACTCTGTCTTAATACCCCTATTACTGTGCTTTACTGTGTGTGTCCCGACTTGTCTCAATACCCCTATCACCGTTTAACTACTGTGTGTGTGTGTGTGTGTGTGTGTGTGTGTGTGTGTGTGTGTGTGTGTGTGTGTGTGTGTGTGTGTGTGTGTGTGTGTGTGTGTGTGTGTGTGTGTGTGTGTGTGTGTGTGTGTGTGTGTGTGTGTGCAGCTGGGGAAGATGCGTCTGATGATCCCGTGCCGGGCGCTGACGTGTTCCCACCTGCAGTGTTTCGACGCTACGCTGTACATCCAGATGAATGAGAAGAAACCCACCTGGGTTTGTCCCGTCTGTGATAAGAAAGCCCCTACGAACATCTCATCATTGACGGGTGAGACCCACAAGCCTGTACCAGCTCTTAGTGTCTCTATTTAATACAGAACATAGTGGTCCTACGGGCCTTCAGAAAGGATTCAAGCCCCTTCACTTATTCCACATGTTGTTGCGTTACAGCCTGAATTTAAATGGATTACATTATTTATTTTAATTGTCACTGGTCTACACACAATACCCCATAATGTCAAAGTGCACTGGCCTACACACAATACCCCATAATGTCAAAGTACTCCATAATGTCAAAGTGTTTCTACACACAATACCCCATAATGAAAAGCTGCATAATGTCTTGGTCTACACACAATACCCCATAATGTCAAAGTGCACTGGCCTACACACAATACCCCATAATGTCAAAGTGCACTGGAAGTACCCCATAATGTCAAAGTGGAAGTATGTTTTTTGTAGTAGTAATGAATAAAAAATGAAATGCTGCAATGTCTTGAGTCAGTGAGTATTCAAACCCCTTGGTCATGGCAAGCCTAAATAAGTTCAGGAGTAAAAATGTGCTGAACAAGTCACAAATAAGTTGCGTGAACTCAATAATAGTTTTAGATGCACTATTGTTAAATGAATGACTACCTCATCTCTGTACACCCACACATACAATTATCTGTAAGGTCCCTCAGTCGAGCAGTGAATTTCAAATACAGATTCAACCACAAAGACAAGAGAAGTTTTCCAATGCCTCGCAAAGAAGTACACCTATAGGTAGATTGGTAAAAAAAATATTTATATATATTTTTTAAATGCAGACATTGAATATCCCTTTGAGCATGGTAAAGTTAGTAATTACACTTTGGATGGTGTATCAATACACCCAGTCACTACAGAGATACAGGTGTCCTTCCTAACTCAGTTGCCGGAGAGGAAGGAAACCGCTGGGGATTTTCACCATGAGACCAATGGTGACTATAAAACAGTTACAGAGTTGAATGGCTGTGATAGGAGAAAACTGAGGATGGATCAACAACATTGTAGGTATGCCACAATACTAACCTAAATGAGTGAAAAGAAGGAAATCTGTACAGAATAAAAAATATTCCAAAACATGCATCCTGTTTGCAACACGGCACTAAAGTAATAATACAAACAATGTTGCAAAGCAATTATATTTTTGTCCTGAATACAAAGTGTTATGTTTGGGGCAAATTCAATAGAACACATTACTGAGTACCACTCTCCATATTTTCAAGCATAGTGGTGGTTGCATCATGTTATGGGTATGCTTGTAATCGTTAAGGACTGGGGGAGTATTTCAGGATAAAAAATAAACAGAATGGAGCTAAACACAGGAACAATCCTAGAGGAAAACCAGGTTGTCTGCTTTCCACCAGAGATGAATTCACATTTCAGTAGGACAAAAACACAAGGCCAAATCTACACTGGAGTTGCTTAACAAGAAGACAGTGAATGTTCATGAGTGGCCTAGTTACAGTTTTGACTTCAATCTACTTGAAAATCTATGGCAAGACCTGAAAATTATTGTCTAGCAATGATTAAAAACCAATTGACAAAGCTTGAAGAATTTTGAAAGGAAAAATGGAAGAATGTTGCACAGGTGTGGAAATCTCAGAGACTTACTCTACTGTAATCACTGCCAAAGGAACTTCTGCAAAGTATGGACTCGGGGTGTGAATACTTATGTAAGTGAGATATTTCTGTATTTAATTTTCAATAAATGTGCAAAAATGTCTAAAAACATGTTTTCACTTTGTCCTTATGGGGTGCTGTGATGTCATTATGGGGTGCTGTGATGTCATTATGGGGTGCTGTGATGTCATTATGGGGTGCTGTGATGTCATTATGGGGTATTGTGATGTCATTATGGGGTATTGTGATGTCATTATGGGGTGTTGTGATGTCATTATGGGGTATTGTGATGTCATTATGGGGATTGTGATGTCATTATGGGGTATTGTATGGGTGAGGTGGGGAAAAATCTATTTAATCCATTTTGAATTCAGGCTGTAACACAACAAAATGTGGAATAAGTCAAGGGGTATGAATACTTTCTGAAGGCACTGTGTATACTGTATACATCGATGTTATTATACTGTATCACAGAAACTTGTGGCGGAGTCCCTACAATTTTGTGCAGATTTTCTTAATTTTAGGCTGGAAAGAAGCACATCATCCGGGAACGTGCCCATTCCTCTGGGTTTCGTTTCTTTATTTTCTGTGCCCAGTTTCAGACTTTAATGGTCACATCAGACCTGATGGGTTTCAAATGTGTAGCCCAACAATTATTTACATGGCTCCAGTTGCAACCAACTTATTTTTCTGCACAAATTCAATATTCGCCCATAGGGTGACATTTTGGGTGAACAGTGATCTAAATAAACAGGAAGTTGAGAATAGTTGATTAGCAGCATGAATTTGTGCTTAGCTGGGGGGTTGTTGAGTTGAACGGTCTGTGGTTGTGTTCTTCAAACATGAAATGGTATTGAATCCAGATAGTCACATCCAACCATAGGACGGGATTCCGCTAGTTGACCTACAGTATGTACAAAAACAACCTTCTCAGGTATACTGTATACAAGTCCACTCTATTCAGTTATACTGTATACAAGTCCACTCTATTCAGTTATACTGTATACAAGTCCACTCTATTCAGTTATACTGTATACAAGTCCACTCTATTCTGTTATACTGTATACAAGTCCACTATATTCTGTTATACTGTATACAGTCCACTATTCAGTTATACAAGTCCACTCTATTCTGTTATACTGTATACAAGTCCACTCTATTCTGTTATACTGTATACAGGTCCACTCTATTCAGTTATACAAGTCCACTATATTCTGTTATACTGTATACAAGTCCACTCTATTCTGTTATACTGTATACAGGTCCACTCTATTCAGTTATACAAGTCCACTATATTCTGTTATACTGTATACAAGTCCACTCTATTCAGTTATACTGTATACAGGTCCACTATATTCTGTTATACTGTATACAAGTCCACTCTATTCAGTTATACAAGTCCACTCTATTCTGTTATACTGTATACAAGTCCACTCTATTCTGTTATACTGTATACAGGTCCACTCTATTCAGTTATACTGTCCATACAGGTCCAGTTATACAGTTATACAAGTCCACTCTATTCAGTTATACTGTATACAAGTCCACTCTATTCAGTTATACTGTATACAAGTCCACTCTATTCAGTTATACTGTATACAAGTCCACTCTATTCAGTTATACTGTATACAAGTCCACTCTATTCAGTTATACTGTATACAAGTCCACTCTATTCAGTTATACTGTATACAAGTCCACTCTATTCAGTTATACTATTCAGTTATACAAGTCCACTCTATTCAGTTATACAAGTCCACTCTATTCTGTATACAAGTCCACTCTATTCAGTTATACTGTATACAAGTCCACTCTATTCAGTTATACTGTATACAAGTCCACTCTATTCAGTTATACTGTATACAAGTCCACCTATTCAGTTATACAGTCCACTCTATTCAGTTATACTGTATACAAGTCCACTCTATTCAGTTATACTGTATACAAGTCCACTCTATTCAGTTATACTGTATGTCCACTCTATTCAGTTATACAAGTCCACTCTATTCAGTTATACTGTATACAAGTCCACTCTATTCAGTTATACTGTATACAAGTCCACTCTATTCTGTTATACAAGTCCACTCTATTCAGTTATACTGTATACAGGTCCACTCTATTCTGTTATACTGTATACAAGTCCACTCTATTCTGTTATACTGTATACAAGTCCACTCTATTCAGTTATACTGTATACAAGTCCACTCTATTCAGTTATACAAGTATTACAAGTCCACTCTATTCAGTTATACTGTATACAAGTCCACTCTATTCAGTATACAAGTCCACTATTCAGTTATACTGTATACAAGTCCACTCTATTCAGTTATACAAGTCCACTCTATTCTGTTATACTGTATACAAGTCCACTCTGTATACAAGTCCACTCTATTCAGTTATACTGTATACAAGTCCACTCTATTCAGTTATACTGTATACAACTATTGTTATACAAGTCCACTCTATTCAGTTATACTGTATACAAGTCCACTCTATTATTATACTGTATACAAGTCCACTCTATTCAGTTATACTGTATACAAGTCCACTCTATTCAGTTATACTGTATACAAGTCCACTCTATTCAGTTATACTGTATACAAGTCCACTCTATTCAGTTATACTGTATACAAGTCCACTCTATTCAGTTATACTGTATACAAGTCCACTCTATTCAGTTATACTGTATACAAGTCCACTCTATTCTGTTATACTGTATACAAGTCCACTCTATTCAGTTATACAAGTCCACTCTATTCAGTTATACTGTATACAAGTCCACTCTATTCAGTTATACTGTATACAAGTCCACTCTATTCAGTTATACTGTATACAAGTCCACTCTATTCAGTTATACAGATTCAGATGGTCTTTTCTATTTTATACAATCTGTAGCGTATAGATGTATTTACACACACCATGTAAACAACATGAATAACACTGTACACACACTGACTGTAACACAACGTGAATAACACCGTACACACTGACTGTAACACAACGTGAATAACACCGTACACACAATGACCGCAACACAACGTGAAGACATTGCATGTACAGTATACCTTCACACTGTTGTTTCTGTGTGTCTGTCTTGTCCAGGTTGTTTATGGAGATCCTGAACAGCTGTGTAGACTGTGATGAGATCCAGTTTAAGGAGGATGGCTACTGGGCCCCCATGAGGACAAAGAAGGAAGTACAGGAGGTCTCGTCAGCCTCCTACAGCAACGGACTGGAAGGTGAGAGAGGCGCTGTGTAAGGGCAGGCTTTTGGTCCAGCCCTGCAGCTTTTAACATACCTGATTCCACTACTCTGTCTGTTGGACCTTGTATCAGAATGTGTGTTAGAACAGTGCTGGAACAACAGGCTGCAAACCCAGTGTCTCTCGTTGTGTTAGATGATATTATTCTGGCTTGTTATCATTACACTATATGTCTCATGACTATTCCACTGTGTTGCCACTTGCTCTAGGCTGGGGTGTGTAAATATATATGCTATATTGATTTGATTGTTTCCCGTGTCTCTCTCCCCCAGGCTTGCACCGGTCGGCGGTAGGGGAGCAGAGGAGCTCGTTCCCACAACGGGGCAGTAGTAGGATGAAGGTAGAGGTGATCGACCTGACCCTGGACAGCTCCTCAGAGGACGACGATGATGACCAACCGCCCCTCAAGAGGCCCTGCCCCTCCCTGTCCCCCACCTCGCCTCCCATCGTCAACAAGGGGTGAGGCCCACCTCCACCAATACACTGGATCTCGCCCCTCTCGCCTCCCTCGCCCCTTTCACCTCTCCTTCCCCTCCCGCCCCTCCCTTCCCTCTCACCCCTCATGCCCGTTTCACACCTCATACCCCTTTCACACCTCATACCCCTTTCACACCTCTCAGCCCTCTCTCACCCCTCATCTCTCGCACCTCTCACACACCTCTCACACCCCTGTGTGTGTTAATATTCTCTCTGTCTGTCTCTCTTTCTCTGTGCTGTGTGTGTTTGTTTGCAGGAACCTGCACCACCAGGTGTCCCCAGTGAGCCGGACCCCCAGCATGCCGTCTGTGGACACCAGCTACATCCCCCTGTACCTCCCCTCATCCAGGACACCGTCCCTACTACCACGCCCCAAACCAACTCACAGGTAACACACTACCACACCCCAACCCAGCGGGACAGGTAACACACTACCACGCCCCAAACCAGCTCACAGGTAACACACTACCCACCCCAACCCAGCTCACAGGTAACACACTACCACGCCCCAAACCAGCTCACAGGTAACACACTACCACGGACCCAGCTCACAGGTGCACACTACCATGCCCCAACCCAGCTCACAGGTAACACACTACCACGCCCAACCCAGCTCACAGGTAGCACACTACCACGCCCCAACCCAGCTCACAGGTAGCACACTACCACGCCCCAACCCAGCTCACAGGTAACACACTACCACGCCCCAACCCAGCTCAGGTAGCACACACACTACCACGCCCCAACTCAGCTCACAGGTAACACACACACTACCACGCCCCAAACCAGCTCACAGGTAACACACACACTACCACGCCCCAAACCAGCTCACAGGTAACACACACACTACCACGCCCCAACCCAGCTCACAGGTAACACACACACTACCACGACCCAACCCAGCTCACAGGTAACACACTACCACGCCCCAACCCAGCTCACAGGTAACACACACACTACCACGACCCAACCCAGCTCACAGGTAACACACTACCACGCCCCAAACCAGCTCACAGGTAACACACACACTACCACGCCCCAACCCAGCTCACAGGTAACACACACACTACCACGCCCCAACCCATCTCACAGGTAGCACACTACCACGCCCCAACCCAGCTCACAGGTAACACACTACCGTCCCTACTACCACGCCCCAACAGAGCTCAGAGGTAACACACTACCACGCCCCAACCCAGCTCACAGGTAGCACACTACCACGCCCCAACACAGCTCACAGGTAACACACTACCACGCCCCAACCCAGCTCACAGTTAACACACACACTACCACGCCCCAACTCAGCTCACAGGTAACACACACACTACCACGCCCCAAACCAGCTCACAGGTAACACACACACTACCACGCCCCAACCCAGCTCACAGGTAACACACACACTACCACACCCCAACCCAGCTCACAGGTAACACACTACCACGCCCCAACCCAGCTCACAGGTAACACACTACCGTCCCTACTACCACGCCCCAACAGAGCTCAGAGGTAACACACTACCACGCCCCAACCCAGCTCACAGGTAGCACACTACCACGCCCCAACACAGCTCACAGGTAACACACTACCACGCCCCAACCCAGCTCACAGTTGACACTACCACGCCCCAACTCAGCTCAGGTAAACACACATTTGGACGCCCCAAACCAGCTCACAGGTAACACACACACTACCACGCCCCAACCCAGCTCACAGGTAACACACACACTACCACACCCCAACCCAGCTCACAGGTAACACACTACCACGCCCCAACCCAGCTCACAGGTAACACACTACCGTCCCTACTACCACGACCCAACCCAGCTCACAGGTAACACACTACCACGACCCAACCCAGCTCACAGGTAACAAACTACCACGCCCCAAACCAGCTCACAGGTAACACACTACCGTCCCTACTCTTGACCCAGCTCACAGGTAACACACTAGCACGCCCCAACCCAGCTCACAGGTAACACACTACCGTCCCTACTACCACGCCCCAACCCAGCTCACAGGTAACACACACACTACCACGCCCCAAACCAGCTCACAGGTAACACACACACTACCACGCCCCAAACCAGCTCACAGGTAACACACACACTACCACGCCCCAAACCAGCTCACAGGTAACACACACACTACCACGCCCCAACCCAGCTCACAGGTTACACACACTACCACGCCCCAAACCAGCTTCAGGTAACACACACACTACCACGCCCAAACTATTCAGCTCACAGGTAACACACTACCACGCCTCAAACCAGCTCACAGGTAACACACACACTACCTACGCCCCAACCCAGCTCACAGTAACACACACTACCAGACCCAACCCAGCTACAGGTACACAACACTACCACGCCCCAACCCAGCTTACAGGTAACACACTACCGTCCCTACTAACGCCCCAACAGAGCTCAGAGGTAACACACTACCACGCCCCAACCCAGCTCAGGTAGCACACTACCACGCCCAACACAGCTCACAGGTAGCACACTACCACGCCCCAACCCAGCTCACAGGTAACACACTACCACGCCCCAACCCAGCTCACAGTTACACACACTACCACGCCCAACCCAGCTCACAGGTAACACACTACCACGCCCCAACCCAGCTTCTGTTAACACACACACTACCACGCCCCAACTCAGCTCAGGTAACACACACACTACCACGCCCCAAACCAGCTCACAGGTAACACACACACTACCACGACCCAACCCAGCTCACAGGTAACACACTACCACGCCCCAACCCAGCTCACAGGTAACACACTACCGTCCCTACTACCACGACCCAACCCAGCTCACAGGTAACACACTACCACTATTCAACCCAGCTCACAGGTAACAAACTACCACGCCCAAACCAGCTCACAGGTAATGGTCTTCCCTACTACCACAACCCAGCTCACAGGTAACACACTAGCATGTAAACAGCTCACAGGTAACACTTCCCTACTACCACGCCCCAACCCAGCTCACAGGTAACACACACACTACCACGCCCCAAACCAGCTCACAGGTAACACACACACTACCACGCCCCAAACCAGCTCACAGGTAACACACACACTGCACGCCCCAACCCAGCTCACAGGTAACACACACTTGTTTCAAACCAGCTCACAGGTAACACACACACTACCACGCCCCAACCCAGCTCACAGGTAACACACACACTACCACGCCCCAAACCAGCTCACAGGTAACACACACACTACCACGCCCAAACCAGTTCACAGGACACACTACTGGGCCCAAACCAGCTCACAAAGGTAACACACACACTACCACGCCCCAACCCAGCTCACAGGTAACACACACACTACCACGCCCCAAACCAGCTTTCAGGTACCAGCCCAAATCAGCTCACAGGTAACAACACACTACCACGCCCCAACCCAGCTCACAGGTACACTAGAATGTGCCTCAAACCAGCTCACAGGTAACTGGAACACTACCAGGCCCCAAATCAGCTCACAGATAACACACACACTACCACGCCCCAAACCAGCTCACAGGTAGACACACTACCACGCCCCAAATCAGCTCACATCACACACTACCACGTCCCAACCCAGCTCACAGATAACACACACACTACCCAACCCAGCTCACAGGTACCACACACTACCACGCCCAACCCAGCTCACAGGTAACAAACTACCACGCCCCAAACCAGCTCACAGGTAACACACTACCGTGTCTCGACCCAACCCAGCCAGGTAACACACTACCACGACCCAACCCAGCTCACAGGTAACAAACTACCACACCCCAAACCAGCTCACAGGTAACACACTACCGTCCAGTACTACCAGGCCCCAACCCAGCTCACAGGTAACACACTACCACGCCCAACCCAGCTCACAGGTAACAAACTACCACGCCCCAAACCAGCTCACAGGTAACACACTACCTGCCCTACTACCACGTCCCCCCAAACCAGCTCACAGGTAACACACTACCGTCCCACAGGCCCAACCCAGCTCACAGGTAACACACTCATGCCCCAACCCAGCTCACAGGTAACACTACCGCCCCAACCCCTACTACCACGCCCAACCCAGCTCACAGGTAACACACTACCACGCCCCAACCCAGCTCACAGGTAACACACACACTACCACGCCCCAAACCAGCTCACAGGTAACACACACACTACCACGCCCCAACCCAGCTCACCACACACTACCACGCCCCAAACCAGCTCACAGGTAACACACACACTACCACGCCCTAAACCAGCTCACAGGTAACACACTACCACGCCCCAAACCAGCTCACAGGTAACACACACACTACCACCCCTTTCCAGCTCACAGGTACCACGCCCCAAACCAGCTCACAGGTAACCACACACTACCACGCCCCAACCCAGCTCACAGGTAACACACTACCACGACCCCCAACCCAGCTCACAGGTAACACACACACTACCACGCCCCAAACCAGCTCACAGGTAACACACACACTACCACGCCCCAAATCAGCTCACAGATAACCACACTACCACGCCCCAAACCAGCTCACAGGTACACACTACCACGCCCCAACCCAGCTCACAGGTAACACACACACTACCACGCCCCAACCCAGCTCACAGGTAACACACTACCACGCCCCAACCCAGCTCACAGGTAACACACTACCACGCCCCAACCAGCTCACAGGTAACACACTATCCCTACTACCACGCCCCAACAGAGCTCACAGGTAACACACTACCACGCCCCAACCCAGCTCACAGGTAGCACACTACCACGCCCAACCCAGCTCACAGGTAGCACACTACCACGCCCCAACCCAGCTCACAGGTAACACACTACCACGCCCCAACCCAGCTCACAGGTAACACACTACCACGCCCCAACCAGCTCACAGGTAACACACACTACCACGCCCCAAACCAGCTCACAGGTAACACACTACCACGCCCAACCCAGCTCACAGGTACACACACTACCACGCCCCAACCCAGCTCACAGGTAACACACTACCACGCCCCAAACCAGCTCACAGGTAACACACTACCGTCCCACGCCCCAACCCAGCTCACAGGTAGCACACTACCACGCCCCAACCCAGCTCACAGGTAACAAACTACCACGCCCCAACCCAGCTCACAGGTAACACACACACTACCACGACCCAACCCAGCTCACAGGTAACACACTACCACGCCCCAACCCAGCTCACAGGTAACACACACACTACTACCACGCCCCAACCCAGCTCACAGGTAACACACACACTACCACGCCCCCAAACCAGCTCACAGGTAACACACACTACCACGCCCCAAACCAGCTCACAGGTAACACACACACTACACTACCACGCCCCAAACCAGCTCACAGGTAACACAACACACACCACGCCATAAATACACAACCACACATTAACACACACACAACCACGCCCCAAACCAGCTCACACAACACAAACACACTACCACGCCACACAACCCAGCTCACAACCAACACACACACAACCACAAATACCCAGCCACAGGTACACACACACTACCACACCACAACCACAAATACACAACCACACACACACACAACCACAAATACCCAGCTCACAGGTACACACCACCACACACACTACCACAAATACACAACCAGCACACAACCACACACACACACCACAAAGCTACACACAACTACCACGCCCAACCCAGCTCACACCACAAATACACAACCACACACACACAACCACAAATACACAACCACAAATACACAACCCAGCTCACACACACACACAACCACAAATACACAACCACAAATACACAACCACACACACACAACCACAAATACACAACACAAATACCACCACACACAACCACAAATACACAACCACCACACACACAACCACAAATACACAACCACAAATACACAACCACACACACACACAACCACAAATACACAACCACAAATACACAACCACACACACAACCACAAATACACAACCACAAATACACAACCACACACACACAACCACAAATACACAACCACAAATACACAACCACACACACACACAACCACAAATACACAACCACACACATTACCACAAATACACAACCACAAATACACAACCACACACACACAACCACACACACACACAACCACAAATACACAACCACACACACACACAACCACAAATACACAACCACACACATTACCACAAATACACAACCACACACACACAACCACACACACAACCACAAATACACAACCACACACACACACAACCACACACACACACAACCACAAATACACAACCACACACATTACCACACACACAATCACAAATACACAACCACACACACACACAACCACACACACACAACCACACACAACCACACACACACAACCACAAATACACAACCACACACACAACCACAAATACACAACCACAAATACACAACCACGCACATACAACCACAAATACACAACCACACACATACACAACCACACACACACATACATAACCACACACACCAACCTAGTACAACACACTGCCTCGACACATTTCTTCAGGAGTCTCCTCAGGGTCTGTGGAGACCAGTATGTCCCTGTATACAGTAAACACTAACTTCAGTCAGTTGAACCTGTACTGATCATGTGGTTCATTGTGAATCAAATGAATGACCGTATGTTGTGTTTGGTTCATTGTTTTATTCACAGATCTGAATTTCTTCTCCTTTCTACAAGGGGACAATCATCAGGTATGTTTTAGATGGAACCCCCCCTGTAGGCCTCCTGAGGTCAACACTATAGCCTCTAAAGATGTCCCCAGAACTTGGGTTTGGTAACACGATGAATATAAGTGAATGTACCTGTTTGTCCTCCTCTGAAGCATTACAACATGGTGATGGCCGCCGCCGCCGCCTCGGCCTCGGACGACCATGAGCTCCTCCTCAACCACTTCCGTCCCTACACCACCTCCTCCTCGTCCTCCTCCCAGCTGTTCCTGGACCAATCTGGGGCGCCCTCCTCTGGCTCGCTGGCGCCCGTCAACGGTGGTGATGGTGGAGGAAACAGCAGCGGTGGCAGCAGCAGTAGCCTAGTGTCCTCTAGCAGTCTGAGAGACACTCACAGCACACACTCCACACACTCTCACACACACCCCACGCACTCACACACACACCCCACGCACTCACACACACACCCCGGCGTAGGAGGTCGGTCCAGTGCTGATGTGGCGGCCGCAGCCCTCTACGGGGCCGTCCCCGACGTGATCTCACTAGACTGACGATTTTGTTTTCGGCGACTAGCGACTGACTCCGAAACAGAGGGTTTGTTGGTTGTTTAATGGAGGATGCAGTCATGACTACTAAACTGACGCAGAAACAGTTTAACGGTCCCACCCAGTCTACAGCTCTGGTTTTGAGTTGTGTCGTTAAGGCTGACTCCAGAACAGTGGAATACCTGTCTGTGGCAGAGCCGGTCCCGAGGAGTCGTTTGACTGGGCTGACCCAGGAACAGTTATAAAGTCACACCCCACAGATGGATGGGATTGGCACCTAGTGTTGCTAGACTGAGTCCAGAACAGTTACCGGTTGGTAGCTGGCTCCCTGACATCATTCCACTAGACTGACCCCAGAACAGTTACCGGTTGGTAGCTGGCTCCATGACGACATTCCACTGGACTGACTCCAGAACAGTTACCGGTTGATAGCTGGCTCCCTGACGACATTCCACTAGACTGATATCAGAGAGGTCTATGGGTTTCACCTCTGAAGTCGACAGACTGGACCTAGATCAGCTCCCTGCCGGTACCTACCAGAAACGCTAGCCGTACAAAAACGGAGGAAGGCTTTTTTTTTTGTACGAAAAGAGTAACGCTGTGTACAGAGAACAAAAAGTATATTTTCTCTTTTTACTTTTGTATATTAATTAATTGAAGAGTTTTCCTGTCCCGTAAGTATCTTCAGTTGCTATTTTGAAGTGGAGACTGAAGATGTACATACGTTTCCCCTCGATAAAATGAACTTTAATATCTCATTACTTTTCTTTGGTTTTTATCCTGTTAGATCTGATGGGGATTTTCCTCACACATTCATGGAATTACCTCTTGACATTTTCAACTTATCGATCTCTCTCTACTCTTCATTTCCTCACACATTCATGGAATTACCTCTTGACATTTTCAACTTATCGATCTCTCTCTACTCTTCATTTCCTCACACATTCATGGCATTACCTCTTGACATTTTCAACTTATCGATCTCTCTACTCTTCATTTCCTCACACATTCATGGCATTACCTCTTGACATTTTCAACTTATCGATCTCTCTACTCTTCATTTCCTCACACATTCATGGCATTACCTCTTGACATTTTCAACTTATCGATCTCTCTACTCTTCATTTCCTCACACATTCATGGAATTACCTCTTGACATTTTCAACTTATCGATCTCTCTCTACTCTTCATTTCCTCACACATTCATGGCATTACCTCTTGACATTTTCAACTTATCGATCTCTCTACTCTTCATTTCCTCACACATTCATGGCATTACCTCTTGACATTTTCAACTTATCGATCTCTCATGGAATTACCTCTTGACATTTTCAACTTATCGATCTCTTACTCTTCATTTCCTCACACATTCATGGCATTACCTCTTGACATTTTCAACTTATCGATCTCTCTACTCTTCATTTCCTCACACATTCACCTCTTGACATTTTCAATTATCGATCTCTCTACTCTTCATTTCCTCACACATTCATGGATTACCTCTTGACATTTTCAACTTATTTCTTCATTTTCACACATGGCATTACCTCTTGACATTTTCAACTTATCGATCTCTCTACTCTTCATTTCCTCACACATTCATGGCATTACCTCTTGACATTTTCAACTTATCGATCTCTCTACTCTTCATTTCCTCACACATTCATGGAATTACCTCTTGACATTTTCAACTTATCGATCTCTCTCTACTCTTCATTTTTGAAATCACAGTTGAATTTGTTCTCCAAGACAATATCTTTTCCCTGGTTGACTTGTTTGTTACTGTATAATTTGTTTTGGTATTCTGCGTTCTAAGTTATATGTAAGATATATGAATAAGTCTCTCTGGATAAGTGGATCTGCTAAATGACGTAAACATGCATTCCCTAAGGACTTCAGGTTGATGCTGTCGGGAATGTATAGCTGGGTGGGTGATATTAGACATTTCTGATTTTCGTCTCTGTTAAAGGGCCAGTGCCATCAGAATTCTGTTTCCAGGTGTTTTTATCATAGTGCCCAACGTCTGATGAAACTAACATGGTAAAAGTGTGAGAAAAAAAACGTAAATCTGTTTTATTTCCTGATAGTTGCTGGATGAAAATAATCTACACAGGACCTTGTAATCAGCAGGTTTGTTTGGGCGGGAATTTCGGCTTAACATGGTGACATCACCATGTGGTAAATTGGTTGCTAGACCAATAGCAAAGAGACTTCCAAACCTCTCTGCCAATAACAGCTCGTGTTCAGTTTCCCCCCCTTCCCACTCAGACCACTCCTGGACCAGTCTCGGCTAAATTCTTGCTTTAGAGTGGGTTTTTTCTTCCTAAAAAGCCATTTTTGCTCCACCCCGTAGAGGTGGAGGGAGTACCCCGTAGAGGTGGAGGGAGTACCCCGTAGAGGTGGAGGGGAGTACCCCGTAGAGGTGGAGGGGAGTACCCCGTAGAGGTGGAGGGGAGTACCCCGTAGAGGTGGAGGGGAGTACCCCGTAGAGGTGGAGGGGAGTACCCCCGTAGAGGTGGAGGGAAGTACCCCCGTAGAGGTGGAGGGAAGTACCCCCGTAGAGGTGGAGGGAAGTACCCCCGTAGAGGTGGAGGGAAGTACCCCCGTAGAGGTGGAGGGAAGTACCCCCGTAGAGGTGGAGGGAAGTACCCCCGTAGAGGTGGAGGGAAGTACCCCCGTAGAGGTGGAGGGAAGTACCCCCGTAGAGGTGGAGGGAAGTACCCCCGTAGAGGTGGAGGGAAGTACCCCCGTAGAGGTGGAGGGAAGTACCCCCGTAGAGGTGGAGGGAAGTACCCCCGTAGAGGTGGAGGGAAGTACCCCCGTAGAGGTGGAGGGAAGTACCCCCGTAGAGGTGGAGGGAATTACCCCGTAGAGGTGGAGGGAGTAACCCCGTAGAGGTGGAGTGGAGTAACCCGTAAAGATAAAGACAGACATATCTACTGTGTTATAAATGCTATGGGGATATTGCTAATATGAGAGGCAGTTTCCATCCAACTCAACTGTGGGCAAAAGTTTTGAGAATGACACACATATTCATTTTCACAAAGTCTGCTGCCTCGGTTTGTCTGATGGCAATTTGCATATACTCCAGAATGTTATGAAGAGTGATCAGATGAATTGCAATTAATTGCAAAGTCCCTCTTTGCCATGCAAATGAACTGAATCCCCAAAAAAACATTTCCGCTGCATTTCAGCCCTGCCACAAAAGGACCAGCTGACATCATGTCAGTGATTCTCTCGTTAACACAGGTGTGAGTGTTGACAAGGACAAGGCTGGAGATCACTCTGTCATGCTGATTGAGTTTGAATAACAGACTGGAAACTTCAAAAAGAGGGTGGTGCTTGGAATCATTGTTCTTCCTCTGTCAATCATGGTTACCTGCAAGGAAACACGTGCCGTCATCATTGCTTTGCACAAAAAGGGCTTCACAGGCAAAGATATTGCTGCCAGTAAGATTGCACCTAAATCAACCATTTATCAGATCATCTAGAACTTCAAGGAGAGCGGTTCAATTGTTGTGAAGAAGGCTTCAGGGAGCACAAGAAAGTCCAGCAAGCACCAGGACTGTCTCCTAAAGTTGATTCAGCTGCGGGATCGGGGCACCACCAGTACAGAGCTTGCTCAGGAATGGCAGCAGGCAGGTGTGAGTGCATCTGCACGCACAGTGAGGTGAAGACTTTTGGAGGATGGTCTGGTGTCAAGAAGGGCAGCAAAGAAGCCACTTTTCTCCAGGAAAAACATCAGGGACAGACTGATATTCTGCAAAGGGAACAGGTATTGGACTACTGAGGACTGGGGTAAAGTAATTTTCTCTGATGAATCCCCTTTCCGATTGTTTGGGGCATCTGGAAAAAAGCTTGTCCGGAAAAGAAGAGGTGAGCGCTACCATCAGTCCTGTGTCATGCCAACAGTAAAGCATCCTGAGACCATTCATGTGTGGGGTTGCTTCTCAGCCAAGGGAGTGTGGGCTCACTCACAATTTTGCCTAAGAAAACAGCCATGAATAAAGAATGGTACCAGCACATCCTCCGAGAGCAACTTCTCCCAGCCATCCAGGAACCGTTTGGTTACGAACAATGCCTTTTCCAGCATGATGGAGCACCTTGCCATAAGGAAAAAGTGATAACTAAGTGGCTCGGGGAACAAAACATTAATATTTTGTGTCCATGGCCAGGAAACTCCCCAGACCTTAATCCCATTGAGAACTTGTGGTCAATCCTCAAGAGGCGGGTGGACAAACAAAAACCCACAAATTCTGACAAACTCCAAGCATTAATTATGCAAGACTGGGCTGCCATCAGTCACTGGGCCCAGAAGTTAATTGACAGCATTCCATCAGTCAGGATGTGGCCCAGAAGTTAATTGACAGCATTCCATCAGTCAGGATGTGGCCCAGAAGTTAATTGACAGCATTCCATCAGTCAGGATGTGGCCCAGAAGTTAATTGACAGCATTCCATCAGTCAGGATGTGGCCCAGAAGTTAATTGACAGCATTCCATGTAATTGTCAATAAAAGCCTTTGACACTCATTAAATGCTTGTAATTATACTTCAGTATCCATAGTAACATCTGACAAAAATATCTGAAGACACTGAAGCAGCAAACTTTGTGGAAATTAATATTTGTGTCATTGTCATTGACTCAGTCAGAATGTGACATGGTGAAATGGTGCTTCGAGTGATAGACAATATAGAGACAGAATACAGACAGAGGACTTTACACAGTGAACTTGTAACGATAATAGAATGAGTGAATTACCAGTCAGGATATAAAGGTATAGAACTAAGTACAGACTCAACAGTCACAGCTGGTTAAATATACAGGAGACTCTATAGTCATTGGAAGTCAACAGCTGCCATGTAAAGCTCTTTCAGAAGACATTAGAGAATGTGTCAGGATCAAAACAATGACAGCAATGTTTGTCACCTTTTCCTGCTGAATCAGTTTTCTGCCAACATAGACAATATGAAAGTAAAATACAGGGTTTGTTCAGGCTACTGTACTGAATTTTAAAACTTTCCAAAAAAATCACTGCTTTAGTGATAGTCACAATCATCACAGTCACCTACAGTCAAAAACAGATGCTTTTTAGGGAGAGAGTGGGAGAGCGAGGGGGAGGGGGAGAGGGGGAGAGGGGAGGGGGAGAGGGAGAGAGAGGGGGAGAGAGGGGGGAGAGAGAGAGAGAATTCTGCGGAGTGTCTTTGTAGGCAGGCTTTTCTGCAGTGTCATTCTCTCAAGGTGTTTGTGCTTCAGTCCTCTTCTCTTCCACAGCTCTTCACTTCAAGCCTAATTAGCTTTCCCCTCTTGAGATAGATAATCGCTTGCGACAGCTTCCCCAATCACTCTCCATCTAGTATCCTGAACCAGCGCAAATAACAGGTCAACTTTGCAGCCAGTCGATATGGAGACCTTCCTGCCCCCCCCCCACTCTCTCCTACTCTTAACTGATTGACTCTTTGATAGCATCAGACGTGTTTTAAAAATGTCCTCTGTATAAACAATGTTGTGCAGTATTTTATTTATTTTGTAATATATACATATATATAAATCGGATCTATTTTTACACCTGTTTGATTTTCATGGATGTGTGTCTGTGTGTGTGTGAGGACAGAGTTTGGGAAGCGCTGGTTTAGGTAACCCTAGTTTAGGGTAGACCAACAAAGTGAGATTAAGATTTGAGGTTAGGAGTTGTGACCCAATCAGAAATGTCTTTATTTATTCAGATGATTGAGTTTATTTTTGTTTGAGATTTGTTGTTGATGTCATTGCTCTAGATCTCTGTGATCTCTTTTTGTCTGTTTTTAAGAGAAGGTGAGAGCAGACATCATAGAATGTGTTCCCGTTTCAAATGCTATGTGTAGCCTAACATGGGCATGGAATGGCCTTATTGTGAAGTCCTCTCCCACTCTCCCCCCATTGGTAATATTATGATGTCCGTATCACCCCCACATCCCCAATCCCATGTGTTTCAACAGTGTCAGTTCCTCCAGTGTTAGTTTGTGTTTTTGCGTCATCCAAAAACATGAGATGAAATTCATTTATATATTTTCAGAAAGAAAAGCTGTACAATAAATTGGACTTTAACCTAAGAAAAAAGGGACCAATTCACTAAATGAATTTCAGGAGCGGATAAGTTGCCAGCTGCCCTCACTGCCTTAACCCCCAGGTTCTGCTTCCACATTTACAAACAGAATGAAACGGCTTTTCAAGGAACATGGAACGTTGTACAGTAGACCGATGTCAGTTTGTAGAGAGTACTAGGTGAAAACAGAATATTTATTACTTGCGTTGGAAGAAATTGTTTACTTATTGAATGTTTTCTGTCTAATGTATAGGAGTTTAGATGTAATAAAAATCATTTTTGTTAACTATGGGTTTTATCTTCATTTTAGTTCACAAACAAATAGATTGAAGGCATGGGATCATCCATATTTTCTTCCTTGTCTCTAGTCACGATTTTATGTGTACCATATATTAGCTTGTCAAAATCGAATCTGATCTGTGGCGTTTTTAACCTCTTTGTCAGGAACATATACATACAGTATTAAATACTCATGTGGAATGGTAACATGTTTCATTTCCACTGCCAATAAGTGGCTTACAAAATACATGAATATACAATAGTGTATGTTATTACCACAACCATACACTGGGTGGCAGTAGACACTCATTTAGCAGTCCGCGTTAGACGAGGCAGAGTCTAAATCAAATTGTATTGGTCACACACATATTTAGCAGATGTTATTGCAGGTGTAGAGAAATGCTTGTGTTCCTAGCTCCAACAGTACACAACACTCTTGGGTACAACTAGTCACTAGTGTAGCAACGCCTTAAAGTATTGGGATGCAATGACAAGAAGTTACATTATTCTATTCTAGAAGTTACATTATTCTATTCTAGAAGTTACATTATTCTATTCTAGAAGTTACATTATTCTATTCTAGAAGTTACATTATGAGATGGAAATACTTCACCACATATTAGTGAACAGATTTAAAAGGATCATATTCATTATGGAATCCAACAGCTTATAGCAGCATGCAGGGAAACATCATAACTATGCACACTACTCAGTCTAGGAGGAGCCATGTGTGGGAAGGCTTGTCGTCAAAACATGGAGATTCTAGAACTGCATTGGCAATATTTTGGTATTGTTGAAAGCTTCTGAAGGTCATTGTTGCCCTCCTGCTTGCTTCTCTGGCTCAGTTGCCTCAGTTTAATTAAAGTTACTCAGTTATTGATTGACAAGTTGTTGAACTAGTATATACTTGTATTTGTGGTGAGTTCTATGATCTCTGATGATAAATCCATTGATTTATCTTTAAAGTGACGATGGAAATTCCCTAATTTGAGATTTATTGTGGTTCCAATCGAAAACCGAACCCATTCAAATGCATTGACAAAAGGTTTTCAGAAGATTCAATTATGGGGATTGGGGGAAGGGGATTGGAGTGTGGTAAAGGGATTGGAGTGTGGTAAAGGGATTGGAGTGTGGTAAAGGGATTGGAGTGTGGTAAAGGGATTAGAGTGTGGTAAAGGGATTAGGGAAGGATTGGTAAAGGGATTGGTGTGAGGGAAGGGATTGGTGTGTGGTAAAGGGATTGGTGTGAGGAAGGGATTGGAGTGTGGTAAAGGGATTGGTGTGAGGGAAGGGGATTGGGTGGTAAAGGGATTGGAGGGAAGGGTGGTGTGAGGGGGATTGGTGTGAGGGAAGGGATTGGTGTGAGGGAAGGGATTGGTGTGAGGGAAGGGGATTGGAGTGTGGTAAAGGGATTGGAGTGAGGGAAGGGATTGGTGTGAGAGAAGGGAATTGGGGTGGGTAGATTGGGTTGGAGTGAAGAGGAAGCTTTCCAGAGTGATTTAGAAGCAGCTGCTTCCCTTCTTCCTCTGCTTGGCTACAGATGCAATGCTGAGGCCATCACTGGTATAGAGGGCAGAGTGCTGTAGGATGGTAGATAGCATCGCCCACATGTACCATGACCTTGCTACTTTGGGTTGAAGCATCACCCACATGTACCATGACCTTGCTACTTTGGGTTGAAGCATCACCCGCATGTACCATGGCCCTGCTACTTTGGGTTGAAACATCACCCACATGTACCATGGCCCTGCTACTTTGGGTTGAAACATCACCCACATGTACCATGGCCTTGCTACTTTGGGTTGAAACATCACCCACATGTACCATGGCCCTGCTACTTTGGGTTGAAACATCACCAACATGTACCATAGCCCTGCTACTTTGGGTTGAAACATCACCCACATGTACCATGGCCCTGCTACTTTGGGTTGAAACATCACCCACATGTACCATGGCCCTGCTACTTTGGGTTGAAACATCACCCACATGTACCATGGCCCTGCTACTTTGGGTTGAAACATCACCCACATGTACCTGGGGTTGAATGGAGGCTTTGGAGATGGTTCCATCAACATCTATGATCTTGGACTTGACTATTGAACAGCTCCAAGTAGATGGAGATTACCTCAACTTTTCTTTCATTAAAAAAATTATATTCTTATTTTTTGTATTTTTTGTTGAAGTTTTGACTTTGAAGAGTACAATTAAGAAATACAATTAGAAATGTCTCACCTGAACTCAGGGCCTTGGTACAGCCCTGTGGGTCGGCCGTTTACCGCGGGCCGGCCGTGTCGGGGTTACCGCGGTTCGGCCGTGTCTGGTTACCGAGGGTCGGCCGTGTGTCTGGTTACCGAGGGTCGGCCGTGTCGGGGTTACCGCGGGCCGGCCGTGTCGGGGTTACCGAGGGTCGGCCGTGTCGGGGTTACCGCGGGCCGGCCGTGTCGGGGTTACCGAGAGCCGGCCGTGCCGGGGTTACCGCGGGCCGGCCGTGTCGGGGTTACCGAGGGTCGGCCGTGTCGGGGTTGGCTGATGGCTGACGGATCCAGAGAGGGACATGAAGATTAAAGGATTCCAATACGTAGCATTTGGAATTCTAATAAAATGCTCATTATTTACACGCGCTCCTCACATGTGTGGGGATGAAGTCCTCAATGAATCATCAATGCTTCTAGAATATCCAGTAGGATTCGTTAATGTCTTAACACTCTGTGTCTGTAATACAGAACAAATTCAAGAAAGCGTTTTATATAGAACCTGCATGGAACTTTCTTCCATCTCATATTGCTCAAATAAACAGCACACCTGATTTAAAAAAAACAGATAAAACGAACACTTCGCGGCACAACGCCTCTCCCCTATTTGACCTAGATAGTTTGTGTGTATTGACATGGAGGCTACGTGGTGCCTTTTTAAAATGTATGTAGTTCTGTCCTTGAGCTGTTCTTGTCTATTGATGTTCTGTATTATGTCATTCTGTGTTATGTTTCATGTTTTGTGTTGAACCCCAGGAAGAGCAACTGCTGCTTTTGCAACATCTAATGGGGATCCTAATAAAATACCCCCAAATACCAAATAGGTAGGCCTGTTAAGCAATAAATGCAGTGTTTTCGATATAAAATGCATTGTTTGGGAAATGCATAGGCCTACCGGTAAAAGCGGTCATCAACTATCAAGTTGTACTCGTAACACTGCTTGTGGGCTTCAGAGGGAAATTGACCATTTACAGTAATCAAGACAGTGTCAAGACTGTCATGTTTTTCGTTGTCCATTTTGACATGAGACACAATAATACAATCATCAAGACAACGGGGTGAGATTAAATATATGGATGTTTATAAAAAACCCACATGGTTTGGTCCCATTCCATTCACACATTTCCAGCCATACCAGTCCTTTATTTCTCGGTGACTAGCCAAATCACTATTGCCCAGAAAAACACATTTTATTCCATTATAAAAACCCATTACGCCCGGCGTAGCCTATTGGTCAATATCAAGAAAGTGATGCAAATAAGGAATATAGGATATAGCCTAATGTCAATCAAACATTGTCACAAATCCTTGTGCGTTCAGGGCGGGGCATCTAGAAGCGGTCACAATATAAATCCTGTAAGAACTGCAATTGTCAAGGCGCTTTGAGCTACGCCACCAAGACCGCTACATTGTCAATGTGTGTGATTATGCGATTATGCGATGATGGGAATGGCGCATAGCAATCGCTGCGCTCTTATAATTTCAAACTAACCTGAGGATGTATTGGGAGCAGAGTGAGCGACTCCAACCCTGATTTGAAGTTGGATAGCCTACATGAATCACTCGAATTTAATAACAGAAACGATGACTGAAGGAAACAACAGCAGTGTAGGCCTCCTGAATCGGTCCTTGACGGATCTGGACCGGTTCAGTAGCCTAGAGGACATCGACGTGACAGCGGACGGGACTCCGATTTTGAGGGTGTTCATCTGCGTCGTTTACTCGGTGGTGTGCGCTGTGGGCTTGGTGGGCAACTTACTGGTGCTGTTCTTTATCAGAGTGAAACAAGAGCGGAAAAAATCCAGAATCAACTTCTTTGTACTTAACTTGGCAGTGACGGACTTCCAGTTTGTATTGACTCTGCCGTTCTGGGCAGTGGACACCGCACTTGACTTCAGCTGGCCGTTTGGAGACGCCATGTGCAAAATCATCAGCTCCGTCACAGTTATGAACATGTACGCGAGCGTGTTCTTTCTGACTGCAATGAGCGTCACCCGATACTGGTCCGTCGCCTCCTCTCTAAAGGACCGAACTAGGCAAAAGTCCTGCTCTGCCAAATGGATTAGCGTGGTTCTTTGGGTATCCGCAACAATTGCGACAGCACCAACATCCATATTCTCAACCGTGACAAATGTAGCGGGGAAAAACTATGTTTGCTTAAGTTCCCTGATGGACAATATTGGTTAGCAGTTTATCACCTTCAGAAAATTATATTTGCATTTGTTTTACCCATGGCCATTGTTTCAGTCAGCTACATCATGCTTTTGCGATTCATCCGCAACCGTAGTATGAAAACAAACACCAAACGGACATCACAAGTCACCAAATCTGTCACCATCGTCGTCCTCTCCTTCTTTCTTTGCTGGATGCCAAATCACGCCATCACATTCTGGGGCGTCCTTGTGAAATTGAATGCTGTGCATTGGGATAAATCTTACTACATAGTTCACACTTACGTATTCCCTGTGACAGTCTGCCTTGCGCACGCCAATAGCTGTCTAAACCCTGTAATTTATTGCCTAATGAGAGAAGAGTTTAGAAAGAAACTGAAAGATTTGTTATATGGCGGATAGTCACTTTACGCAGTGGAAGAATCGGTTGCCGTTGCCATTACGCACGCGCTCCATGTTGCATAATGTACCCTATAGGGCGCAAGACATGGGTGTACTGTAATAGGCGAATGCAGTATGTTCTGTTGGTGGGAAAAAAATCACAAAACAGGCATGGACAAGCACTAAAACAAACGGTCACAATGATACAATGATAATGGCTACCAAAATTGCGCATGAGGCAATTCTGCCTGTTATGGTTTCTCCTATCCATGTGCTGTTGTATTCCCGGTAAGTTATCATTAAACGATAGAGAAACCGCCCGGACAGTCATCATTAAACGATAGAGAAACCGCCCGGACTGTCATCATTATTAAACGATAGAGAAACCGCCCGGACTGGCATCATTAAACGATAGAGAAACCTCCCGGACTGTCATCATTAAACGATAGGGAAACCGCCCGGACTGTCATCATTAAACGACAGAAAAACCGGAAAGTCATCATTAAACGATAGAGAAACAGAGGCAGACTATATATTGTCTTTATCATTCCATCATAATTGTAGCCTTGTGGAGATAAACGTACCCATGATCCCATGTTCTCCTTCACAGCTGCATGTCTAGTCTTCATTGTGTGCAATGGCATTTGTCACAAATTACATGCAATGGGAGGGAAGTGTAATAATATTATGCCTATGATAACAGATAACCATATTGCTTAAATTGTGTTCATGCAAAATAAACATCCATATATTTAATCACCTCGTTGCCTTAATGATTGCATTATTGTGTTTCATGTCAAAATGGACAACGAATTACATGACCGTCTTGACACGGATTACTGTAAATGGTCAATTTCCCTCTGAAGCCCACAAGCAGTGTTACGAGTACAACTTGATAGTTGATGACCGCTTTTACCGGTAGGCCTATGCATTTCCCAAACAATGCATTTTATATCGAAAACACTGCATTTATTGCTTAACAGGCCTACCTATTTGGTATTTGGGGGTATTTTATTAGGATCCCCATTAGATGTTGCAAAAGCAGAAGCTACTCTTCCTGGGGTTCAACACAAAACATGAAACATAACACAGAATGACATAATACAGAACATCATTAGACAAGAACAGCTCAAGGACAGAACTACATACATTTTAAAAAGGCACCACGTAGCCTCCATGTCAATACACACAAACTATCTAGGTCAAATAGGGGGAGAGGTGTGGTGCTAATAGGCTACACTTATGCATCACATACTTGACCCATATCAATAAAACATTTAATCTCAGTTTGATATTGACCTTCTACTATCCTATTTGTCAGGACAGAATGATTGATATTTTTGTTATACTCTTCAGACTAATGAATTAACTTATTCATGATCTTCAAACCTCTTGGCCAGCCATCTGTGTACCATCACATGAAACACAAGATCAAGAGCTGATTTATTAGTTAGTGGCTGAAATAACCAATTCATGTTAAGATTGTATGAATATTATAAACAGCTTAGTACCCTACAGGGCTTCTGGGTGGCGCAGCGTCATTCGGGTTTGACCGGTGTAGATTGCCATTGTAAATAAGAATTTATTCTTAACTAACTTAAATAAATTAAAAAATATTATAATAATCTAAACATACACCCAGATCTGGTACAGTATTCTCATTGGCAGAACTCGGGGGAAAAAGGTCACATGCTCTGAATACAAAATGTGTACAGTGAAATGCTTACTTACAAGCACTTAACCAGCAATGCAGTTCAAGAAATAGAGTTTAGAAAATATTTACTAAATAAACTCAAGTAAGAGTCCCATAGGCCTGCGCACAATTCTCCCAGCCTCGTTGGGGTTTGGCCAGGATGTAATTGTAAATAATAATGTGTTTTTAACTGACCTGCCTAGTTAAATAAAGGTTCAAATAAAGTAAATGAATAGGGCTCCCTTCACAAAACAATGATCATGTCCTGTGTGGTCCGCAGGGGCCGCATCAGCGCAGTGCGATACCGTGGTCACCTGACCGCGCTGCCAGGCTGCGCACGTCGAGAGAAGAGCCCTTTGCCGTGTTGTGTCAGGAAGAAATGGAAGCTGGCAATGCACGAATTTGATCATTCAGAGATCCGAACAGTTGAGTCTGTGAATGGCGCCAAAACAGGACCCTAAACCTAAATTTCAAGAAGGTAATGTGCACCGTGATGATGAACTGTGAAAATTAAAAACGTAGCTAGACCCTGTCGTCTCGTGAGTTGAAAAGGCATCGACGGTATGGCGCTGCTCGCGCAGAGCACGTTAGCCAGCTAACGTTAGCTAAAACACTGCTACATGCTAGCGAGAGATATCATCAATTTGAAAATTGCATGAATAATTAAATGTCATCTACCATAAGTAGTGTACTAATTACACGTACCTTTCGCATTCATTCAGTCAACTAACTAGACTGTTTGCTCTAACTGGCTGTGTTGAAACAATAAGCTACCTAGCTAACGTTAGCTAATTGCTAACGGGTAAACAATCCCTTACCAAGGGCCTTGGCTTGAATAGCAAATGTAACTAACTATGCAATTGTGTTTCTATTGTATTTGTTTTATACGTTATACGTATCAACGAAATACATTTAGCTACACCTTAGCCAACCACTGGTGTTCACGGTTTAATATATATAAGATATATAAGTTATATATTTAAGATATATAATATAACCATCCAGTATTTGTCTATTTCTTCTGTTTTTTTAGGTGAAAGAGTTCTGTGTTTTCATGGGCCATTGCTTTACGAAGCAAAGGTGGGTTTAGATTCATTCCACCAATCTGAATGGCTTTCGGCTCGTGTTTACTAAACAATACACCATTTGCAGTAGCCTATACCTAAAGTCATATTTATTACAATTCGTAATGATTGTTGTTGTATTTCAGGCAGTGAAAACCAATATCAAGGAGAAGCAAATTAAGTACTTCATTCATTACAGTGGATGGAACAAAAAGTGAGTCATTTTTTTCATTGTTGGCTTTTCAAATAATAAGGCATGTGTATCTAAAGTGACTTCGTTATGGTGCATACGTTTCTTATGAATGGGTGGTCCTGGGACTTGAATCCACTTTTCTGGTGTTGCAAGTAAAGTGCTCTAACAGAGCGTTACCCAAACTCTTGGGGACCCCAATGGGGATTCAAATGATCAAAGCTTGATGATGAGTTCCTCATTTGAATCAGCTGTGTAGTGCTAGGGCAAAAACCAAAACCCCTTGTGAAACGCTGCTCTAACATTTGAGCTGCAGAGGACCAGTACTGTTCTCTATTTAGACAATACTATTGTTAGCTATGGACCTATCTTTTTTTTTAATTCACTTTTTACATTTTTTATGAATGCTTACCTCACAGCCACCTAACATTCTGGTATTGATTCAATAAAAATAAACGGTCAGACATCTGAATGTGGTTGATCTCTTTCTGTTTCAGCTGGGATGAATGGGTTCCTGAAAGCAGAGTTCTCAAATATGTGGACAGCAACCTGCAGAAACAAAAAGAGCTTCAAAAGGCTAATCAGTGAGTTCATCTCATTACAGACAGACTCTGCGTTGGGGGAGTGTTTTAGTGTATGGGGGAGTATGGGATGTACCTACTGTGTCAACATTGTGTTGGGGTGGGGGAGTGTTTTGGTGTATGGGATGTACCTACTGTGTCAACATTGTGTTGGGGTGGGGGAGTGTTATTGTATGGGATGTACCTACTGTGTCAACATTGTGTTGGGGTGGGGGAGTGTTTTAGTGTATGGGATGTACCTACTGTGTCATTACAGACAGACTCTGTGTTGGGGGGGGTGGGGGAGTGTTTTAGTGTATGGGATGTACCTACTGTGTCAACATTATGTTGGGGTGGGGGAGTGTTTTAGTGTATGCGATGTACCTACTGTGTCAACATTGTATTCAAGCTGCCATTGAACGAAATACAACAATGAGATTCTATATGTCAATCAATGTCTCCCCAGAAATGCCGACGATGACTCGAAGATGGGAGAACATAAAAAGTAATTCCACTTATTTTTTAAAATAATGAACCACAATAGTAATCTTTATGTATATAGCACCTATGATACAATGGTGCATTTACTTGTAAGCACTAGTTGAACATAAAACATACGAGTTAAAAAGATGACATAAAATGATCATAAGGAAATGTTAGAAGTGTTTGTGAAGGTTATTGTCGTTCATGGCGGTGTTCCTTCCTCTTACAGGCATTATGATGTGGAGGGAAAGATGAGGGGTGTAGCACCGAGCAAGAAGATTGCTGCTGTGCAGCAGAAAAATGTTGATCTGTAAGTTTGATCCCGTCTTTCCAGTTTGACCTACTTTCAAACTTTCACCAAAAAAGAATTGAACAGCGCCTTCTAATGCAATCTTCTTTTTTCTTCAGGAAAGCGAAAAAGACAAAACTAAAGAGTAAGTAAAAGTGTTAGTCCCACTAGTTTCTGCTACTAGTAAAAGTGTTAGTCCCACTGGTTTCTGCTACTAGTAAAAGTGTTAGTCCCAAGAGTTTCTGCTACTAGTTAGTGTTAGTCCCACTGGTTTCTGCTACTAGTAAAAGTGTTAGTCCCACTGGTTTCTGCTACTAGTAAAAGTGTTAGTCCCACTAGTTTCTGCTACTAGTAAAAGTGTTAGTCCCACTAGTTTCTGCTACTAGTAAAAGTGTTAGTCCCACTAGTTTCTGCTACTAGTAAAAGTGTTAGTCCCACTAGTTTCTGCTACTAGTAAAAGTGTTAGTCCCACTAGTTTCTGCTACTAGTAAAAGTGTTAGTCCCACTAGTTTCTGCTACTAGTAAAAGTGTTAGTCCCACTAGTTTCTGCTACTAGTAAAAGTGTTAGTCCCACTAGTTTCTGCTACTAGTAAAAGTGTTAGTCCCACTAGTTTCTGCTACTAGTAAAAGTGTTAGTCCCACTGGTTTCTGCTACTAGTTAGTGTTAGTCCCACTGGTTTCTGCTACTAGTTAGTGTTAGTCCCACTGGTTTCTGCTACTAGTTAGTGTTAGTCCCACTGGTTTCTGCTACTAGTTAGTGTTAGTCCCACTGGTTTCTGCTACTAGTTAGTGTTAGTCCCACTGGTTTCTGCTACTAGTTAGTGTTAGTCCCACTGGTTTCTGCTACTAGTTAGTGTTAGTCCCACTGGTTTCTGCTACTAGTTAGTGTTAGTCCCACTAGTTTCTGCTACTAGTTAGTGTTAGTCCCACTCGTTTCTGCTACTAGTTAGTGTTAGTCCCACTGGTTTCTGCTACTAGTTAGTGTTAGTCCCAGTTTCTGTTAGTCCCACTAGTAAGTTAGTGTTAGTCCCACTAGTTTCTGCTACTAGTAAAGTGTTAGTCGTTTCTGCTACTAGTTAGTGTTAGTCCCACTCGTTTCTGCTACTAGTTAGTGTTAGTCCCACTGGTTTCTGCTACTAGTTAGTGTTAGTCCCACTAGTTTCTGCTACTAGTATAAGTGTTAGTCCCACTGGTTTCTGCTACCAGTAAAAGTGTTAGTCCCACTGGTTTCTGCTACCAGTAAAAGTGTTAGTCCCACTGGTTTCTGCTACTAGTAAAAGTGTTAGTCCCACTGGTTTCTGCTACCAGTAAAAGTGTTAGTCCCACTGGTTTCTGCTACCAGTAAAAGTGTTAGTCCCACTGGTTTCTGCTACCAGTAAAAGTGTTAGTCCCACTGGTTTCTGCTACTAGTTAGTGTTAGTCCCACTGGTTTCTGCTACTAGTAAAAGTGTTAGTCCCACTCGTTTCTGCTACTAGTAAAAGTGTTAGTCCCACTCGTTTCTGCTACTAGTAAAAATGTTAGTCCCACTCGTTTCTGCTACTAGTAAGTGTTAGTCCCACTAGTTTCTGCTACTAGTAAAAGTGTTAGTCCCACTCGTTTCTGCTACTAGTAAAAGTGTTAGTCCCACTCGTTTCTGCTACTAGTAAAAGTGTTAGTCCCACTCGTTTCTGCTACTAGTAAAAGTGTTAGTCCCACTCGTTTCTGCTACTAGTAAAAGTGTTAGTCCCACTCGTTTCTGCTACTAGTAAAAGTGTTAGTCCCACTCGTTTCTGCTACTAGTAAAAGTGTTAGTCCCACTAGTTTCTGCTACTAGTAAAAGTGTTAGTCCCACTAGTTTCTGCTACTAGTAAAAGTGTTAGTCCCACTAGTTTCTGCTACTAGTAAAAGTGTTAGTCCCACTAGTTTCTGCTACTAGTAAAAGTGTTAGTCCCACTAGTTTCTGCTACAAGTTAAATTAACCCTTTAACATTCCTTTGTGGATAGGGTTTGATTGTGTGTCTGTCCCGTTTGTCTTTGTGCAGCACCAGCGGCTGGAGAAGGTACCAGCACAGGAGAGATGCCACAGCCACCGCGGAAGAAGAGGGCTCGTTGCGACCCAACTGTGGAGAGTGTATGTCCACCTATGGATGCTGTGTATTGTCCTTCACATACAGCAGGCCTGTTCTCTGTGTTGTCCCTCACATACAGCAGGCCTGTTCTCTGTGTTGTCCCTCACATACAGCAGGCCTATTCTCTGTGTTGTCCCTCACATACAGCAGGCCTGTTCTCTGTTGTCCCTCACATGCAGCAGGCCTGTTCTCTGCGTTGTCCCTCACATGCAGCAGGCCTGTTCTCTGTGTTGTCCCTCACATGCAGCAGGCCTGTTCTCTGTGTTGTCCCTCACATGCAGCAGGCCTGTTCTCTGTGTTGTCCCTCACATGCAGCAGGCCTGTTCTCTGTGTTGTCCCTCACATGCAGCAGGCCTGTTCTCTGTGTTGTCCCTCACATACAGCAGGCCTGTTTTCTGTGTTGTCCCTCACATACAGCAGGCCTGTTCTGTTCACCAATTGAAGCCTCTCATACTCTGAAACAACAGCTCCAGTTACTTATGTCCTGCAGCAGTCAGCCAATCACAGATGGGAATTGTGTTTTTTTAACAATACCCAGGGCTTATTTTTATATATTTTACTGGTTTTCACATCTCTTATTGTAAATGAGTCTGACTGTTCCATTTGGTTTCACTGTAACCAGGAGGAGACGTTCATCAACCGTGTGGAGGTCAAGGTGAAGATTCCTGAGGAGCTGAAGCCGTGGCTGGTGGATGACTGGGACCTTATTACCAGACAGAAGCAGGTGGGGGTCTAGACAGCTGTCTACCAGGGTTGGGCTCAATTCCAATTGAAAATGGTCAATTCAGGAATTTGAATTTTAAACTTAAAATATTGAATAATAATTTTTCTTTGAAATTAATAGCTTTTACTTTTAAGTTTATTGAGAAGTAATTGAAAATAGTTTTTTATTTTTTATTATTGAATTGGAATTTCAGTTCCTGAATTGGTGGCCGTCACTTCAAATTGAGCCCAACCCTGCTGTCTTATGGTCAGAAGATGCCAACTATTTACTGGCAAGACAGTCTTTCTCTACAAGTTCATTCTTTACAGGATTTGTTTGTGTTTTAAGCGTATTTTATGAGGTGCTTGACCGATACATTACATTTTTCTTGAATTGTAGCTTTTTCACCTGCCCGCGAGAAAGAATGTGGATAGTGTCTTGGAGGACTATGCAAGCTATAAGAAATCAAGAGGAACTTCAGAAAGCAAGTGAGTAAAACCACACCCCTCTCGATGCTGCAGTACGAGTGAAGACACCTCTTTAAGGAATACCTAGGTTAGGATAAAGTAATCCTTCCCCCCTTAAAAGATTTAGATGCACTATTGTAAAGTGGCTGTTCCACTGGATGTCATAAGGTGAATGCACCAATTTGTAAGTCGCTCTGGATAAGAGCGTCTGCTAAATGACTTAAATGTAAATGTAAGTTACAATGAAGGTCATCTGACTAGAAACCAGACAAGCCTGGCCTGTATCTGCTTATCAAAGTGGACTAGCTGTAATTCGCTTGCTTGGTGAAGTTCAACCCAGGTATCACGCATTCATTCAGCTCTAGCTGTGAACACTTCAGCAGTGCCTGTTGCCTTATATCTCCTGTCCTGGTTCCCCTCAGGGAGTATGCTGTGAACGAGGTGGTGGCAGGGATCAGGGAGTACTTCAACGTCATGCTGGGCACTCAGCTGCTCTATAAGTTTGAGAGGCCCCAGTATGCAGAGATACTGGCGGATCACCCCGACACACCCATGTCCCAGGTCTACGGGGCCCGCACCTGCTCCGGCTCTTTGGTACGTAGCCCCCGGCTCTGTCTGAATGAGGAGGATCGGAAGTAGCCTCTGGACTGGAACTTTTAACAAATATTTCAGTTTGAATCTCAGGAGACTAACGTTGGGGTGATTGGGCTCTTTAGGAGAGGTGAAGACCCGGGGGGGAAATGGTTCTCTTTAGGAGAGGTGAAGACCCGGGGGAAATGGTTCTCTTTAGGAGAGGTGAAGGCCCGGGGGAAATGGTTCTCTTTAGGAGAGGTGAAGACCCGGGGGAAATGGTTCTCTTTAGGAGAGGTGAAGGCCCGGGGGAAATGGTTCACTTTAGGTGAGGTGAAGGCCCGGGGGGAAATGGTTCTCTTTAGGAGAGGTGAAGGCCCGGGGGGGAATGGTTCACTTTAGGTGAGGTGAAGGCCCGGGGGGGAAATGGTTCACTTTAGGTGAGGTGAAGGCCCGGGGGAAATGGTTCTCTTTAGGAGAGGTGAAGGCCCGGGGGAAATGGTTCTCTTTAGGAGAGGTGAAGGCCTGGGGGGAAATGGTTCTCTTTAGGAGAGGTGAAGGCCTTTAGGAGAGGTGAAGGGGGAAATGGTTCTCTTTAGGAGAGGTGAAGGCCTGGGGGGGGGAAATGGTTCTCTTTAGGAGAGGTGAAGGCCCGGGGGGGAAATGGTTCTCTTTAGGAGAGGTGAAGGCCGGGGGAAATGGTTCTCTTTAGGAGAGGTGAAGGCCCGGGGGAAATGGTTCTCTTTAGGAGAGGTGAAGGCCCGGGGGAAATGGTTCTTCTCTTTAGGAGAGGTGAAGGCCCGGGGGAAATGGTTCTCTTTGGGAGAGGTGAAGGCCTGGGGGAAATGGTTATTAGAGCCTTAAGACTGTTTACAGTGCCTTTTGTCTACTCTTCTCCTACCACCGTTCACTGCTCTGTCATTGGTGCACCGTCACAGCACCCATGAAAGCTCTCATCTTCAGCCATATAGCTAATGAAGGACACTTTAATAGATTTCATTATGGGCCGTTATCACAGGGATGAAAGTTAACTTTCTGGAGTCAATGGGGTGTAGGAGAATGTGTAATACCCAGGGAAGGCCAGAAGGTGAAGCGTCTACCGCCGCCACAAATTGCATCCAGAATCCCATTAGTTGGTTAATTAACATTGAGCGGATCTTTAACTACCGGCAATTGGGTTTCTGATCTGAACCGGTGTGATCATCAGATGGACTAAGTGCCAGGGCCATTTGAGAGAGAGTCTCGTTCCGAGCCAGGTTGAACTGAGATTAGTAGATGAAGAACCATTTAGAAAAGTGTTTGTGTCATCAATGGCTGTGTCAAACACTTGAAGGGCAAACGCCAAGCGTCAATTGGATGGTGCACTCTGTAAACAAAAACCTGCTTCCATCTCAAGATCATCAGACTGTAAAATAGCCATCATTAGGTTGGATTCCACACGGTTACATAACCCTGCACCTTGGAGGCTGCTGAGCCTATATACATAGACTTGAAATCACTGGCCACTTTAATAATGTTTACATATTTTTGCTTTACTCGTCTCATATGTACATACTTTATTCCACTGTATTTTAGTCTGTCACACTCTGACATTGCTCGTCCTAATATGTATATATTTCTTAATTCCATTCTTTTACTTTTAGATTAGTGTGTATTGTTAGATATGACTGCACTAGAAACACAAGCATTTCTCTACACCCGCAATAACATCTGCTAAATGTGTGTGACCAATAACATTTTATTTTATTTTGAAATTGTAAATAAAATGAAATCACAATTTTATTAAGGAGTGCATTTAACAAAGTCACAACACTCTTCGCAGATTTAAATAAAACTGTATAGCAGTTTCCATGGGAGAGTTTCAGTTTACTCATCTGTCCACACCTGCATTGAGACAGTATTTATTCAAATATCAGCCAATGCTAATATAGAATCATGTCTGTGTACATATGGTTAAATCTGGTCCCTGACGGTGCTGTTCTTTGTGTTGTGCAGTGAGAATTGGCTCCATGCTTGCCTACACTCCCCTGGATGAGAAAAGCCTGGCTCTGCTGCTCAACTACCTGCAGGATTTTCTCAAGTAAGACACCTCTCCTTCATCCCCACTCGTGAAATTGAATGTCTGGCTTGGCAGAGCATTCCCTAACCTGGCTGGCCTATCATATTATATTCTCATCAGAAGGATTTCACCGTTGAAAACGTAGCCCACTGACCGTAAAATGCTGCTGTCTAATCTCGCTGTCAGGGCTCGCTCTTGACACTGACAGACTTTGATACCACTCTAACAAGAAGTTACCAAGACCATTGGATTCCAGAGTAGGCCCTAATCGTACCACTCTAATGAGAAGTTACCAAGACCATTGGATTCCAGAGTAGGCCCTAATCGTACCACTCTAATGAGAAGTTACCAAGACCATTGGATTCCAGAGTAGGCCCTAATCGTACCACTCTAACAAGAAGTTACCAAGACCATTGGATTCCAGAGTAGGCCCTAATCGTACCACTCTAACAAGAAGTTACCAAGACCATTGGATTCCAGAGTAGGCCCTAATCGTACCACTCTAATGAGAAGTTACCAAGACCATTGGATTCCAGAGTAGGCCCTAATCGTACCACTCTAATGAGAAGTTACCAAGACCATTGGATTCCAGAGTAGGCCCTAATCGTACCACTCTAATGAGAAGTTACCAAGACCATTGGATTCCAGAGTAGGCCCTAATCGTACCACTCTAATGAGAAGTTACCAAGACCATTGGATTCCAGAGTAGGCCCTAATCGTACCACTCTAATGAGAAGTTACCAAGACCATTGGATTCCAGAGTAGGCCCTAATCGTACCACTCTAATGAGAAGTTACCAAGACCATTGGATTCCAGAGTAGGCCCTAATCGTACCACTCTAATGAGAAGTTACCAAGACCATTGGATTCCAGAGTAGGCCCTAATCGTACCACTCTAATGAGAAGTTACCAAGACCATTGGATTCCAGAGTAGGCCCTAATCGTACCACTCTAATGAGAAGTTACCAAGACCATTGGATTCCAGAGTAGGCCCTAATCGTACCACTCTAATGAGAAGTTACCAAGACCATTGGATTCCAGAGTAGGCCTTAATCGTACCACTCTAACGAGAAGTTACCAAGACCATTGGATTCCAGAGTAGGCCCTAATCGTACCACTCTAACAAGAAGTTACCAAGACCATTGGATTCCAGAGTAGGCCTTAATCGTACCACTCTAACGAGAAGTTACCAAGACCATTGGATTCCAGAGTAGGCCTTAATCGTACCACTCTAACGAGAAGTTACCAAGACCATTGGATTCCAGAGTAGGCCTTAATCGTACCACTCTAACGAGAAGTTACCAAGACCATTGGATTCCAGAGTAGGCCCTAATCGTACCACTCTAACAAGAAGTTACCAAGACCATTGGATTCCAGAGTAGGCCTAATCATACAGCTTATTTCAGTAATCCTGATAAAGCAGTTAATTTGTTCACTGTTGCTCTGTCATGAATGTTTTCATTGCAGTGGGCCTAAATGTCTGGCCGTGTATCTGCAGGATACTGTGTATGTGTACCCTAGAAACCATCTGTGAACATGGCCATAATCCTGATCCTCCTCAACCTGCAACAACCGTAGTAGATTGTGATGGGTTCAAACGGAGGACACATTCATTTAGCCTTCTCCACGTGTCGTTATTTCCTGTAAACAAGTGTTTCCTTCTCCTGATTGCTGCAGTTGGTTACCTGGACAGTCTGTTTAAAGGTCCAAATAGAAAGGAGGTTATAAGTTAGGATGAGCTGATCTGCTCCTCATTGTAATATTTCTAGACTTCATAGAGGCCGATCACCTTTTATGAATACAGATGCCAAGTTTTTGTCCATTTTCTATGGCTGGTAATTGACCTCCAATTGCTTGTTCCTCCTGTCTGTCGTAGGTATCTAATGAAGAACTCCTCGCTCTTCAGTGCCAGCGACTACGAGGTGGCGCCCCCAGAGTACCATAGGAAAGCCGTCTGAGAGGAAGGTGCACTGACCCATTCGGAAACACCAAGCCTCTTCCAGACTACATGGAACCATCTCAAACCCGTTTGAGTGGAAAGCTGGACTGGATTTTTATTTCCTTTCCACTTGAACTATTTCTGGAGGTTCCCTGGAGTCGGTTATGTCTTTTGGAGCAGTGGCAGCTTTTAAGATATAAAGTGTTTTTCTTTCTTTCCCACCGGGTACGTAACACAGGCGAGACGGGCATGTTTTTCCTCCCAATATCGGGGACTTTTTACCAGGAACAGCTCTGTAATGTTTCTGTGCATTCCATCGGATCGGTTTATTTTTGTCTGTTTTCACCTCAACGACTTTGCATGTGTTGAATTATGGATATTTGATGCTAACCACAATTTGTGCAAAGCAATCAGAGTTTAAATGTCTTTGGTGGGATACATTAGCTGTGTAATGGTTGGCTATCATTTTGTAATAAAGATGTTTCTACACAAGTTCTGTATGGTAAATATCCTTCATTCTCCCTGACAACCTGTACTCTACAAATACAGAAATAATCCTCATTATTTTGGCATTCACGAGACGGAGGTTGAACAATGGCCATTGATTCCCCATTTAGATGGTTTTCACTCAAGTCACATGCACAACCACAGTGAAATGAGTACCTTGCCCTTCTCAACTGCAGTGTTCTGGATCAACATGGTGTAACTGGCACCTACTACCATGCCTTGTTCAAAGACCCTAATCTTCTGTCTTGCCCATTCACCCTCTGAATGGCACACATACAGTCCATGTCTCAAGACTTAAATCCATCTTTAACCTGTCTCCTCCCCTTCATCGACACTGATTTGAAGTGGATTTAACAGGTGACATCAATAATGGATCATAGCTTTCACCTGGTCAGTCTGTCATGGAAAGAGCAGGTGTTCCTAATGCTTGGTACACATGTAAACAGGGCTGAAAAGTGACTGGTAACCTGACTCAATACCTATGGTAATACACATGTAAACAGGGCTGAAAAGTGACTGGTAACCTGACTCAATACCTATGGTAATACACATGTAAACAGGGCTGAAAAGTGACTGGTAACCTGACTCAATACCTATGGTAATATACAGTTGAAGTTGGAAGTTTACAAAGTTGTGGACAAAAGTTTTGAGTGACACAAATATTAATTTCCACAAAGTTGGCTGCTTCAGTGTCTAGATATTTTTGTCAGATGTTACAATGGAATACTGAAGTATAATTACAAGCATTTCATAAGTGTCAAAGGCTTTATTGATAATTACATGAAGTTGATGCAGAGTCAATATTGCAGTGTTCAAGACATTTACATTTACATTTAAGTCATTTAGCAGACGCTCTTATCCAGAGCGACTTACAAATTGGTGCATTCACCTTATGACATCCAGTGGGACAGTCACTTAACAATAGTGCATCTAAAACTTAGGGGGGGTGGGGTGAGAGGGATTACTTAACCTATCCTAGGTATTCCTTAAAGAGGTGGGGTTTCAGGTGTCTCCGGAAGGTGGTGATTGACTCCGCTGTCCTGGCGTCGTGAGGGAGTTTGTTCCACCATTGGGGGGCCAGGGCAGCGAACAGTTTTGACTGGGCTGAGCGGGAGCTGTACTTCCTCAGTGGTAGGGAGGCGAGCAGGCCAGAGGTAGATGAACGCAGTGCCCTTGTTTGGGTGTAGGGCCTGATCAGAGCCTGGAGGTACTGAGGTGCCGTTCCCCTCACAGCTCCGTAGGCAAGCACCATGGTCTTGTAGCGGATGCGAGCTTCAACTGGAAGCCAGTGGAGAGAACGGAGGAGCGGGGTGACGTGAGAGAACTTGGGAAGGTTGAACACCAGACGGGCTGCGGCGTTCTGGATGAGTTGAAGGGGTTTAATGGCACAGGCAGGGAGCCCAGCCAACAGCGAGTTGCAGTAATCCAGACGGGAGATGACAAGTGCCTGGATTAGGACCTGCGCCGCTTCCTGTGTGAGGCAGGGTCGTACTCTGCGGATGTTGTAGAGCATGAACCTACAGGAACGGGCCACCGCCTTGATGTTAGTTGAGAACGACAGGGTGTTGTCCAGGATCACGCCAAGGTTCTTGGCGCTCTGGGAGGAGGACACAATGGAGTTGTCGACCGTGATGGCGAGATCATGGAACGGGCAGTCCTTCCCCGGGAGGAAGAGCAGCTCCGTCTTGCCGAGGTTCAGCTTGAGGTGGTGATCCGTCATCCACACTGATATGTCTGCCAGACATGCAGAGATGCGATTCGCCACCTGGTCATCAGAAGGGGGAAAGGAGAAGATTAATTGTGTGTCGTCTGCATAGCAATGATAAGAGAGACCATGTGAGGTTATGACAGAGCCAAGTGACTTGGTGTATAGCGAGAATAGAAGAGGGCCAAGAACAGAGCCCTGGGGGACACCAGTGGTGAGAGCGCGTGGTGAGGAGACAGATTCTCGCCACGCCACCTGGTAGGAGCGACCTGTCAGGTAGGACGCAATCCAAGCGTGGGCCGCGCCGGAGATGCCCAACTCGGAGAGGGTGGAGAGGAGGATCTGATGGTTCACAGTATCGAAGGCAGCCGATAGATCTAGAAGGATGAGAGCAGAGGAGAGAGAGTTAGCTTTAGCAGTGCGGAGCGCCTCCGTGATACAGAGGAGAGCAGTCTCAGTTGAATGACTAGTCTTGAAACCTGACTGATTTGGATCAAGAAGGTCATTCAGAGAGAGATAGCGGGAGAGCTGGCCAAGGACGGCACGTTCAAGAGTTTTGGAGAGAAAAGAAAGAAGGGATACTGGTCTGTAATTGTTGACATCGGAGGGATCGAGTGTAGGTTTTTTCAGAAGGGGTGCAACTCTCGCTCTCTTGAAGACGGAAGGGACGTAGCCAACGGTCAGGGATGAGTTGATGAGCGAGGTGAGGTAAGGGAGAAGGTCTCCGGAAATGGTCTGGAGAAGAGAGGAGGGGATAGGGTCAAGCGGGCAGGTTGTTGGGCGGCCGGCCGTCACAAGACGCGAGATTTCATCTGGAGAGAGAGGGGAGAAAGAGGTCAGAGCACAGGGTAGGGCAGTGTGAGCAGAACCAGCGGTGTCGTTTGACTTAGCAAACGAGGATCGGATGTCGTCGACCTTCTTTTCAAAATGGTTGACGAAGTCATCTGCAGAGAGGGAGGAGGGGGGAGGGGGCGGAGGATTCAGGAGGGAGGAGAAGGTGGCAAAGAGCTTCCTAGGGTTAGAGGCAGATGCTTGGAATTTAGCGTGGTAGAAAGTGGCTTTAGCAGCAGAGACAGAGGAGGAAAATGTAGAGAGGAGGGAGTGAAAGGATGCCAGGTCCGCAGGGAGGCGAGTTTTCCTCCATTTCCGCTCGGCTGCCCGGAGCCCTGTTCTGTGAGCTCGCAATGAGTCATCGAGCCACGGAGCGGGAGGGGAGGACCGAGCCGGCCTGGAGGATAGGGGACATAGAGAGTCAAGGGATGCAGAGAGGGAGGAGAGGAGGGTTGAGGAGGCAGAATCAGGAGATAGGTGGGAGAAGGTTTGAGCGGAGGGAAGAGATGATAGGATGGAAGAGGAGAGAGTAGCGGGGGAGAGAGAGCGAAGGTTGGGACGGCGCGATACCATCCGAGTAGGGGCAGTGTGGGAGGTGTTGGATGAGAGCGAGAGGGAAAAGGATACAAGGCGGTGGTCGGAGACTTGGAGGGGAGTTGCAGTGAGGTTAGTGGAAGAACAGCATCTAGTAAAGATGAGGTCGAGCGTATTGCCTGCCTTGTGAGTAGGGGGGAAGGTGAGAGGGTGAGGTCAAAAGAGGAGAGGAGTGGAAAGAAGGAGGCAGAGAGGAAAGAGTCAAAGGTAGACGTGGGGAGGTTAAAGTCGCCCAGAACTGTGAGAGGTGAGCCGTCCTCAGGAAAGGAGCTTATCAAGGCATCAAGCTCATTGATGAACTCTCCGAGGGAACCTGGAGGGCGATAAATGATAAGGATGTTAAGCTTGAAAGGGCTAGTAACTGTGACAGCATGGAATTCAAAGGAGGCGATAGACAGATGGGTAAGGGGAGAAAGAGAGAATGACCACTTGGGAGAGATGAGGATCCCGGTGCCACCACCCCGCTGACCAGACGCTCTCGGGTGTGCGAGAACACGTGGGCGGACGAAGAGAGAGCAGTAGGAGTAGCAGTGTTGTCTGTGGTGATCCATGTTTCCGTCAGTGCCAAGAAGTCGAGGGACTGGAGGGAGGCATAGGCTGAGATGAACTCTGCCTTGTTGACCGCAGATTGGCAGTTCCAGAGGCTACCGGAGACCTGGAACTCCACGTGGGTCGTGCGCGCTGGGACCACCAGAGTAGGGTGGCCGCGGCCACGCGGTGTGGAGCGTTTGTATGGTCTGTGCAGAGAGGAGAGAACAGGGATAAACAGACACATAGTTGACAGGCTACAGAAGAGGCTACGCTAATGCAAAGGAGATTGAATGACAAGTGGACTACACGTCTCGAATGTTCAGAAAGTTAAGCTACGTAGCAAGAATCTTATTGACTAAAATGATTAAAATGATACAGTACTGCTGAAGTAGGCCAGCTGGCAGTGGGTGCGTTGTTGACACTACACTAATCAAGTCGTTCCGTTGAGTGTAATAGTTTCTGCAGTGTTGCTATTCGGGGGCTAGCAGGCTAGCTAGCAGTGTTGTTTACGTTACGTTGCGTTAAAAGAACGACAATAGATGGCTAGCGAACCTAGAAAATCGCTCTAGACTACACAATTATCTTTGATACAAAGACGGCTATGTAGCTAGCTATGTAGCAAGCTACGATCAAACAAATCAAACCGTTGTACTGTAATGAAATGAAGTGAAAAAGTGATACAACCTGTGAATGCGACCGGGTAGTTGAGTTCTATACAGAAGACGTTGGCTAGCGTTGACCTCTGCAATCTGCCCTGGCATGCTGTCAATTAACTTCTGGGCCACATCCTGACTGATAGCAGCCCATTCTTGCATAATCAATGCTTGGACTTTGTCAGAATTTGTGGGTTTTTGTTTGTCCACCCGCCTCTTGAGGATTGACCACAAGTTCTCAATGGGATTAAGGTCTGGGGAGTTTCCTGGCCATGGACCCAAAATATCGATGTTTTGTTCCCCGAGCCATGGCAAGGTTGTCCATCATGCTGGAAAAGGCATTGTTCGTCACCAAACTGTTCCTGGATGGTTGGGAGAAGTTGCTTTCGGAGGATGTGTTGGTACCATTCTTTATTCATTGCTGTTTTCTTAGGCAAAATTGTGAGTGAGCCCACTCCCTTGGCAGAGAAGCAACCCCACACATGAATAGTCTCAGGATGCTTTACTGTTGGCATGACACAGGACTGATGGTAGCGCTCACCTCTTCTACTCCGGACAAGCTTTTTTCCGGATGCCCCAAACAATCGGAAAGGGAATTCATCAGAGAAAATTACTTTACCCCAGTCCTCAGCAGTCCAATCCCTGTACCTTTTGCAGAATATCAGTCTGTCCCTGATGTTTTTCCTGTAGAGAATTGGCTTCTTTGCTGCCCTGCTGGACACCAGGCCATCCTCCAAAAGTCTTCGCCTCACTGTGCGTGCAGATGAACTCACACCTGCCTGCTGCCATTCCTGAGCAAGCTCTACTGGTGGTGCCCCAATCCCACAGCTGAATCAGCTTTAGGAGACGGTCCTGGCGTTTGCTGGACTTTCTTGGGCGCCCTGAAGCCTTCTTCACAACAATTGAACCGCTCTCCTTGAAGTTCTTGATGAGCTGATAAATGGTTGATTTAGGTGCAATCTTACTGGCAGCAATATCCTTGCCTGAGAAGCCCTTTTTATGCAAAGCAATGATGACGGCAAGTGTTTCCTTGCAGGTAACCATGGTTGACAGAGGAAGAACAATGATTCCAAGCACCACCCAACCTTTTGAAGCTTCCAGTCTGTTATTCGAACTCAATCAGCATGACAGAGTGATCTCCAGCCTTGTCCTTGTCAACACTCACACCTGTGTTAACGAGAGAATCACTGACATGATGTCAGCTGGTCCTTTTGTGGCAGGGCTGTAATGCAGTGGAAATGTTTTTGGGGGATTCCGTTAATTTACATGGCAAGAGGGACTGCAGTTAATTGCAATTCATCTGATCACTCTTCATAACATTCTGGATTATATGCTAATTGCCATCATACAAACCGAGGCAGCAGACTTTGTGAAAATTAATATTTGTGTCATTCTCAAAACTTTTGGCCACGACTGTACACTTAGGTTAGAGTCATTAAAACTAATTTTTCAACCACTCCACAAATTTCATTTTTGCAAGTCGATTAGGACATCTACTTTGTGCATGACACAAGTAATTTTTCCAACAATTGTTTACAGACAGATTATTTCACTTGTAATTCACTTTATCACAATTCCAATGGGTCAGAAGTTTACATACACTAAGTTGACTGTGCCTTTAAACAGCTTGGAAAATTCCAGAAAATTATGTCATGGCTTTAGAAGCTTCTGATAGGCTAGTTGACATAATTTGAGTCAATTGGAGGTGTACCTGTGGATGTATTCGAAGGCCTGCCTTCAAACTCAGTGCCTCTTTGCTTGACATCATGGGAAAATCAAAAGAAATCAGCCAAAAATTGTAGACTTGTAGACCACCACAAGTCTGGTTCATCCTTGGGAGCAATTTCCAAACGCCTGAAGGTACCACATTCATCTGTACAAATAATAGTACGCAAGTATAAACACCATGGGACCACGCAGCCGTCATACCACTCAGGAAGGAGACGCGTTCTGGCTCCTAGAAATGAATATACTTTGGTGCGAAAAGTGCAAATCAATTCCAAAACAACAGCAAAGGACCTTGTGAAGATGCTAAAGGAAACAGGTACAAAAGTATCTAGATCCACAGTAAAAGGAGTCCTATATCAACAAAACCTGAAAGGCCGCTCAGCAAGGAAGAAGCCACTCCTCCAAAACAGCCATAAAAAAGCCAGACTACGTTTGCAACTGCACATGGGGACAAAGATCATACTTTTTGGAGAAATGCCCTATGGTCTGATGAAACAAAAATAAGACTGTTTGGCCATAATGACCATCGTTATGTTTGGAGGTAAAAGAGGGAGGCTTGCAAGCTGAAGAACATCATCCCGACTGTGAAGCACGGGGGTGGCAGCATCGTGTTGTGGGGGTGCTTGCTGCAGGAGGGACTGGTGCACTTCATAAAATAGATGGCATCATGAGGGAGGAAAATTATATGGATATATTGAAACAACATCTCTTTATATGTATATGTATGTATCTATATCTATAACAGCAAATGGGTCTTCCAAATGGACATTGACACCAAGCAGACTTCCAAATGGACATTGACACCAAGCATACTTCCAAAGGTGTGGCAAAATGTCTTAAGGACAACAAAGTCAAGGTGTGAGGGAGGGTGGATGTGGAAGTGTGAGGGAGTGTAGGTGTGAGGGAGGGTGGGTGTGAGGGAGTGTAGGTGTGAGGGAGGGTGGATGTGAAGGTGTGAGGGAGTGTAGGTGTGAGGGAGGGTGGATGTGAAAGTTTGAGGGGATGGATGTGAAGGTGAGGGAGTGTAAGTGTGAGGGAGGGGGGATGTGAAGGTGTGAGAGAGTGTAGGTGTGAGGGGATGTGTGTGAGTGTGCGTGACACTGAAGGTGTGTGTGTCTGAGTGGGTAGAGACCTGTGGATGGGCATAGAGCCAGTGTGGATAGTCTGTGGGAGAGGGAGAGCAGTACCTGTAACCTATTTAACAGTCTTATGGCCAGGGGATAGAAGATGTTTAGGAGTCTGTTGGTCTGAGCCGTGATGCATGTCTCAGGTGGCTGGAGTTTTTGGCCATTTTTCCGGGCAACCAAGAAAGACAATTTGAAAGATAGCTGCAGTTCAATTTCCTCTGGAGCTTGTGTCTGAATTTTTATGGAGTTTGCATATTTCTTTGTGTAAGAATAATTGCTAGAAAGATTAGAAGTTGAAACCTGGACCCATTTAAAATGATAAGAGGATGCCCTCAATTGAGGATTCATAGTCTTCAGATTCGGAGGCAGAATTCCTGGAGATATATGAAAGACTTGGACTAAAAACAAAGCAGAGTCCTATATCCACTACTTCCTGTACAGTGCTGCCCTAGATAATCTACTTCCTGTACTGTGGTGCCCTATATAATCTACTTCCTGTACAGTGCTGCCCTAGATAATCTACTTCCTGTACAGTGCTGCCCTATATAATCTACTTCCTGTACTGTGGTGCCCTATATCATCTACTTCCTGTACTTCGGTGCCCTATATCATCGACTTCCAGTACAGTGGTGCCCTAGATCATCTACTTCCTGTACAGTGGTGCCCTAGATCATCTACTTCCTGTACAGTGGTGCCCTAGATCATCTACTTCCTGTACAGTGGTGCCCTAGATCATCTACTTCCTGTACAGTGGTACCCTATATCATCTACTTCCTGTACAGTGGTGCCCTAGATCATCTACTTCCTGTACAGTGGTGCCCTATATCATCTACTTCCTGTACACGTAAATGTTTTGCTCCATGAAGTAATCCAGAAATGTTTACGCCACCATCTTGTCTATTTCAAGTCATTGATTGAGACATTCTGTAGATAACCTACTGCAACATGATAGGCCTTTGCAAAACAGAAAGGGAAAGGACTTGAGTCGCTAAGGTACTAAATTCATGATATTAATGAACAGAATACAAGGCTGCTGAGGTGTGGGCCAACCGTGTGTTTCTAACAGCTTCCAGCAACAAATACAAGCTGCAATTCCAACCGAGTCAGTCAGTGAATGGTGAGTGACCAATCAGCGGAGAGTGGTGGGAGGAGCTTTAGGAGGACGGGCTCATTGTAATGGCTGGAATGGAATTAACGGAACGGTATCAAACATATGGAAACCACATGTTTGACTCAGTTCCTTTTTTTTCCATTCCAGCCATTACAATGTGCCTGTCCTCCTATATCTCCTCACACCAGCCTCCACTGGTGCCAATGGATTCTGCACTAATGTTAAATGTTAAATAAGCAAGAGCACAGTCTGAGAAGACATTGACTGTAGAAAGGATTCATCAAATCCAGGTGTTAATTGGACGTGCAAGTCATTGGACTGTTCTTATTTATGCTAACAATGAATTGAATATGACTCTGTTTACTTGTCAGATTTGACGATTGGCAGACTGAGCTCCTTCTGTAGCTCAGTTCGTAGCTCAGTTCGTAGAGCATGGCGCTTGTAACGCCAGGGTAGTGGGTTCGATTCCCGGGACCACCAATACGTTTTAGAATGTATGCACACATGACTGTAAGTTGGTTATTTGGATCAAATCTGTAGTCCGCTAAATGGCATATATATATATATAAGATGACTACAGATGAGGCAGCAACGACAGGCCAGAGGAAGATCAGAAAGGAAGTGGTGAGTGAATAACCATTCCACACTGTAGGTGTAGCCTACCCTGGTCTGAGAACACCCTGGTTTCTCAAACCCTGGTCTGAGAACACCCCTCTGGGAACAGCCGGTTTTTGGTTTGTGTCCCCTTGGGAACACACAGGTCTGAGAACAGTTGGTTATTTGAATCAGATCTGAGTGCTAGGACAAAAACCCTGGTCTGAAAAGTGCACCCAGTCTGGGACCACCCCGGACCAAGTTTGAGAAACCCTGGAATCTGAGAACAGCCCGGTCTGAGAACACCCTGGTCTGGGAACACCCTGGTCTGGGAACACCCTGGTCTGGGAACACCCTGGTCTGAGAACACCCTGGTCTGGGAACACCCTGGTCTGAGAACACCCTGGTCTGAGAACACCCTGGTCTGAGAACACCCTGGTCTGAGAACACCCTGGTCTGAGAACAGCCAGGTCTGATGACTCTTGGTCTGAGAACACCCTGGTATGGGAACACCCTGGTCTGAGAACACCCTGGTCTGAAAACACCCCGGTCTGGGAACACCCTGGTCTGAGAACACCCTGGTCTGGGAACACCCTGGTCTGAGAACACCCTGGTCTGAGAACACCCTGGTCTGAGAACACCCTGGTCTGAGACCACCCTGGTCTGGGAACACCCTGGTCTGAGAACACCCTGGTCTGAGAACAGCCTGGTCTGAGAACAGCCTGGTCTGAGAACACCCTGGTCTGAGAACGACCTGGTCTGGGAACACCCTGGTCTGAGAACACCCTGGTCTGGGAACACCCTGGTCTGAGAACACCCTGGTCTGGGAACACCCTGGTCTGAGAACACCCTGGTCTGAGAACACCCTGGTCTGAGAACACCCTGGTCTGAGAACACCCTGGTCTGAGAACAGCCTGGTCTGAGAACAGCCTGGTCTGAGAACACCCTGGTCTGAGAACGACCTGGTCTGGGAACACCCTGGTCTGAGAACACCCTGGTCTGGGAACACCCTGGTCTGAGAACACCCTGGTCTGGGAACACCCTGGTCTGAGAACACCCTGGTCTGGGAACACCTTGGTCTGAGAACACCCTGGTCTGAGAACACCCTGGTCTGATGACTCTTGGTGTGAGAACACCCTAGTCTGAGAACGACCTGGTCTGGGAACACCCTGGTCTGAGAACGACCTGGTCTGGGAACACCCTGGTCTGGGAACACCTTGGTCTGAGAACACCCTGGTCTGAGAACAGCCTGGTCTGAGAACAGCCTGGTCTGATGACTCTTGGTCTGAGAACACCCTGGTCTGAGAACACCCTGGTCTAAGAACAACCTGGTCTAATGATGCTTTTCCCACGTCAGGAAGAAGAATGAAGTGACATGTTGGTTTTGATCTGGAGGGGTTGGGAACATCTTTTGATCTGGAGGGGTTGGTCCTGTAGCTCAGTTGGTAGAGCATGGTGCTTGTAACGCCAGGGTAGTGGGTTCAATCCCCGGGACCACCCATACGTAGAATGTATGCACACATGACTGTAAGTCGCTTTGGATAAAAGCGTCTGCTAAATGGCATATATTATTATTATTATATTATCTAACTATTGGACTGTATTATGACTGACAGCTCCTCCTACCCAACACCCTCGATGACTGAACAGTCAATCAAAGTAGTTAGTGAATTGTAATGTAATTAAGGTCAACTATGTAATTGAATAATGTCTTGTACTATTTTCAAAATATATATATTTAACTAGAACCGTCAGTTAAGAAAAAAATATTATTTACAATGACGGCCTACCCCGGCCTACCCCGGCCTACCCCGGCCTACCCCGGTCTACCCTGGACGATGCTGGGACAATTGTGCGCCGCCCTATGGGACTCCCATTCGCCGCCAGCCTGGATTCGAACCAAGGTGTGTGGTGATGCCTCTAGCACTGAGATGCAGTGCCTTAGACTGCTGTGCAACTTGGGAGCCCAAATTGGTGACAAACTATAAAGGAAAATGTATTACAAATAAAAACCTACCCAAAGAAGGAATTAGAAAATACTAAAACCAATCAGCAAGTCCTGGTTTTATTACAAAAAAGTTACTGATAATAAAGCATTTAATGATTGCACCTCATTATGCTGTTATACTAAACTAACCTGGCTACAACTGGGTTTTGTTTTGCCTGCTGATAGAGGGACTCAACCATCTCTTCCCTGGCATACATGATCTCTGACAGAGGGGCTCAACCATCTCTTCCCTGGCATACATGATCTCTGACAGAGGGGCTCTACCATCTCTTCCCTGGTGTGCATGATCTCTGACAGAGGGGCTCAACCATCTCTTCCCTGGCATACATGATCTCTGACAGAGGGGCTCTACCATCTCTTCACTGGCATACATGATCTCTGACAGAGGGGGTCTACCATCTCTTCACTGGCCTACATGATCTCTGACAGAGGGGCTAAACCATCTCTTCCCTGGTGTGCATGATCTCTGACAGAGGGGCTCAACCATCTCTTCCCTGGCGTACATGATCTCTGACAGAGGGGCTCAACCATCTCTTCCCTGGCGTACATGATCTCTGACAGAGGGGCTCAACCATCTCTTCCCTGGCATACATGATCTCTGACAGAGGGGCTCAACCATCTCTTCCCTGGCGTACATGATCTCTGACAGAGGGCTCAACCATCTCTTCCCTGGCATACATGATCTCTGACAGAGGGGCTAAACCATCTCTTCCCTGGTGTGCATGATCTCTGACAGAGGGGCTCAACCATCTCTTCCCTGGCGTACATGATCTCTGACAGAGGGGCTCAACCATCTCTTCCCTGGCGTACATGATCTCTGACAGAGGGGCTCAACCATCTCTTCCCTGGCATACATGATCTCTGACAGAGGGGCTCAACCATCTCTTCCCTGGTGTACATGATGTCTTTGACAACAGCGAAGAGGGACTGCCTTTCTCGCTCCACAGCCACCTCCACTATGCCTGGAGTAAGTGGAAGGTGCAGAGGCTAAGTTTGGCCCCTGGAAATGCCCTCCCTAATGCTCCCCTCTCTGTCTTGCAGCCATCTGTAATGATGAGGTGAGGACCAGCCTGACCTCTCCCTGAAAAGGCCTCCTCCCTCAGTATGTCCTTCGACAGTTGAAGGCCCTCAAGGATTGTGGCCTCATCCTCAGACGGAGTCAGGATAACCCCAAGGGGGAGACCGCCAACACAGCTGTGGATAGGGGGAATAAAAACTGCAGTTTTCTCTGTCTGTGTTCCCAGAGGAATCAGTGAAGCAGAGCTCCCCACTGTGTCTGGTCTGATGGACACTGTTCATCAGTGGGAGGAGCAGGTATTCACCAGAAGGTTTCTCAACCTTGGTGTATATCTATCACTCCTCAACCTGCCTCTCTAGGGCTGAGAGCACTCCTCAACCTGCCTCTCTAGGGCTGAGAGCACTCCTCAACCTGCCTCTCTAGGGCTGAGAGCACTCCTCAACCTGCCTCTCTAGGGCTGAGAGCACTCCTCCACCTGCCTCTCTAGGGCTGAGAGCACTCCTCAACCTGCCTCTCTAGGGCTGAGAGCACTCCTCAACCTGCCTCTCTAGGGCTGAGAGCATTCCTCCACCTGCCTCTCTAGGGCTGAGAGCATTCCTCCACCTGCCTCTCTAGGGCTGAGAGCATTCCTCCACCTGCCTCTCTAGGGCTGAGAGCACTCCTCAACCTGCCTCTCTAGGGCTGAGAGCACTCCTCAACCTGCCTCTCTATGGCTAAGAGCACTCCTCAACCTGCCTCTCTAGGGCTGAGAGCATTCCTCCACCTGCCTCTCTAGGGCTGAGAGCATTCCTCCACCTGCCTCTCTAGGGCTGAGAGCACTCCTCAACCTGCCTCTCTAGGGCTGAGCGCACTCCTCAACCTGCCTCTCTATGGCTGAGAGCACTCCTCAACCTGCCTCTCTAGGGCTGAGAGCACTAGTCAACCTGCCTCTCTAGGGCTGAGAGCACTAGTCAACCTGCCTCTCTAGGGCTGAGAGCACTCCTCAACCTGCCTCTCTAGGGCTGAGAGCACTCCTCAACCTGCCTCTCTAGGGCTGAGAGCACTCCTCAACCTGCCTCTCTAGGGCTGAGCACTCCTCAACCTGCCTCTCTAGGGCTGAGAGCACTCCTCAACCTGCCTCTCTAGGGCTGAGAGCACTCCTCAACCTGCCTCTCTAGGGCTGAGAGCACTCCTCAACCTGCCTCTCTAGGGCTGAGAGCATTCCTCCACCTGCCTCTCTAGGGCTGAGAGCATTCCTCCACCTGCCTCTCTAGGGCTGAGAGCACTCCTCAACCTGCCTCTCTAGGGCTGAGAGCACTCCTCAACCTGCCTCTCTATGGCTGAGAGCACTCCTCAACCTGCCTCTCTAGGGCTGAGAGCACTAGTCAACCTGCCTCTCTAGGGCTGAGAGCACTAGTCAACCTGCCTCTCTAGGGCTGAGAGCACTCCTCAACCTGCCTCTCTAGGGCTGAGAGCACTCCTCAACCTGCCTCTCTAGGGCTGAGAGCACTCCTCAACCTGCCTCTCTAGGGCTGAGAGCACTCCTCAACCTGCCTCTCTAGGGCTGAGAGCACTCCTCAACCTGCCTCTCTAGGGCTGAGAGCACTCCTCAACCTGCCTCTCTAGGGCTGAGAGCACTCCTCAACCTGCCTCTCTAGGGCTGAGAGCACTCCTCAACCTGCCTCTCTAGGGCTGAGAGCACTCCTCCAACTGCCTCTCTAGGGCTGAGAGCACTAGTCAACCTGCCTCTCTCGGGCTGAGAGCACTGCCCTCTAGGGCAGCACTAGTCAACCTGCCTCTCTCGGGCTGAGAGCACTCCTCAACCTGCCTCTCTAGGGCTGAGAGCACTCCTCAACCTGCCTCTCTCGGGCTGAGAGCACTCATCCACCTGCCTCTCTAGGGCTGAGAGTACCTCTCAACCTGTCACTCTAGGGCTGAGAGCACTCCTCCACCTGCCTCTCTAGGGCTGAGAGCACTCCTCAACCTGCCTCTCTAGGGCTGAGAGCACTCCTCCACCTGCCTCGCTAGGGCTGAGAGCACTCCTCAACCTGCCTCTCTAGGGCTGAGAGCACTAGTTAACCTGCCTCTCTCGGGCTGAGAGCACTCCTCAACCTGCCTCTCTAGGGCTGAGAGCACTCCTCAACCTGCCTCTCTAGGCTGAGAGCACTAGTTAACCTGCCTCTCTCGGGCTGAGAGCACTCCTCCACCTGCCTCTCTAGGGCTGAGAGCACTCCTCAACCTGCCTCTATAGGGCTGAGAGCACTCCTCAACCTGCCTCTCTAGGGCTGAGAGCACTCCTCAACCTGCCTCTCTAGGGCTGAGAGCACTAGTCAACCTGCCTCTCTCGGGCTGAGAGCACTCCACAACCTGCCTCTCTAGGGCTGAGAGCACTCCTCAACCTGCCTCTCTAGGGCTGAGAGCACTCCTCAACCTGTCTCTCTAGGGCTGAGAGCACTCCTCAACCAGCCTCTCTAGGGCTGAGAGCACTCCTCAACCAGCCTCTCTAGGGCTGAGAGCATCTCAGGCCCATTCTGTTCCACGTACCCCTTCCTGAACACTTTGTGGTACAATCTGTGCAAAAGGTAAAAGATGTGTCCACAACATCCTACATCTGTTCACTAGTAATACTAGAACACTGACCACAACATCCTACCCCTGTTCACTAGTAATACTAGAACACTGACCACAACATCCTACACCTGTTCACTAGTAATACTAGAACACTGACCACAACATCCTACATCTGTTCACTAGTAATACTAGAACACTGACCACAACATCCTACATCTGTTCACTAGTAATACTAGAACACTGACCACAACATCCTACATCTGTTCACTAGTAATACTAGAACACTGACCACAACATCCTACATCTGTTCACTAGTAATACTAGAACACTGACCACAACATCCTACATCTGTTACTAGTAATACTAGAACACTGACCACAACATCCTACATCTGTTCACTAGTAATACTAGAACACTGACCACAACATCCTACACCTGTTCACTAGTAATACTAGAACACTGACCACAACATCCTACATCTGTTCACTAGTAATACTAGAACACTGACCACAACATCCTACATCTGTTCACTAGTAATACTAGAACACTGACCACAACATCCTACATCTGTTCACTAGTAATACTAGAACACTGACCACAACATCCTACATCTGTTCACTAGTAATACTAGAACACTGACCACAACATCCTACATCTGTTCACTAGTAATACTAGAACACTGACCACAACATCCTACATCTGTTCACTAGTAATACTAGAACACTGACCACAACATCCTACACCTGTTCACTAGTAATACTAGAACACTGACCACAACATCCTACATCTGTTCACTAGTAATACTAGAACACTGACCACAACATCCTACACCTGTTCACTAGTAATACTAGAACACTGACCACAACATCCTACATCTGTTCACTAGTAATACTAGAACACTGACCACAACATCCTACATCTGTTCACTAGTAATACTAGAACACTGACCACAACATCCTACACCTGTTCACTAGTAATACTAGAACACTGACCACAACATCCTACATCTGTTCACTAGTAATACTAGAACACTGACCACAACATCCTACATCTGTTCACTAGTAATACTAGAACACTGACCACAACATCCTACATCTGTTCACTAGTAATACTAGAACACTGACCACAACATCCTACATCTGTTCACTAGTAATACTAGAACACTGACCACAACATCCTACATCTGTTCACTAGTAATACTAGAACACTGACCACAACATCCTACATCTGTTCACTAGTAATACTAGAACACTGACCACAACATCCTACATCTGTTCACTAGTAATACTAGAACACTGACCACAACATCCTACATCTGTTCACTAGTAATACTAGAACACTGACCACAACATCCTACATCTGTTCACTAGTAATACTAGAACACTGACCACAACATCCTACATCTGTTCACTAGTAATACTAGAACACTGACCACAACATCCTACATCTGTTCTAGTAATACTAGAACACTGACCACAACATCCTACATCTGTTCACTAGTAATACTAGAAAACTGACCACAACATCCTACATCTGTTCACTAGTAATACTAGAACACTGACCACAACATCCTACATCTGTTCACTAGTAATACTAGAACACTGACCACAACATCCTACATCTGTTCACTAGTAATACTAGAAAACTGACCACAATGCAAAAGAGGTCCTCCACAATGGAGGTCTGGACAGAGGGATCTGTTTTCAGAGGTGAAGATGTAGTCGTCTCCGTACTGTATCTGCAGGTCGTTCTTTGGAACCGTCAGTGCAGATGAGGGGGTAGTGCCAGATTTCAAAGAGCAGGGTCAGTGTCTCTATGGCTTTGGCCCCCACATCCCTGTGCCTGAGGGCATCTGCCACAAACTATATTCTGGAAGATGAGGGTGTTTTTGCACCTGGGACCAACCACCAACAAAACGGTGTCAAAATGAGTCTGAGAATAAAGAGAGGAGGGTAACTGGATTAACAAACAGGCTTATTAGACAGAATCTCTGACCCACCTGCTCAATCATCCGGTCTTGTCAGCACATGTCATCAGGGTACAGGTCATCTTTGCCTCGCAGCGGGTGTTCTTGGACAGTCTTCTGTCATTGGCTGTTTGGGATCTGACGGCCACATTGTGTTGACACCTATAATGAGCCTAAACAAAATAGATGGAGTTTATTCTTCTCATTTCTATAAAACAGCAGATCTATTTACTGGGTTCGTGTAGGAGACAATACATAGCAAGAGACTAAACGAACTAAACATGTGTGAGAGAGAGAGAGAGAGAGAGTCACCGTGTGTGGCCCCAACAGTGTTGCTGATTTGGCCTTACCTTAAAAAGCACACGCTGTCCTTTACTTGGTTTTGTGACAGTGACCCTTCAAGTGACTCCTGACTTTGGTGTCTTCTGTAGCCACTCTTTATTAAACTGACTTACTCCTTCCATGGCCATTCCAAAGGATACCTCAAAAGCACAGTGGTCCATCTGTGTGAGCCTCTCCTCGTAGGAACAGACATGGCTCTTGTACCCAGGAGCCAATCAACTCTATGAATTTAAAAAGAAATGTTGTCAACAGTGATATTGATTGACATAACTACAGTGGTGGAAAAAGTACTCAGTTGTCATACTTGAGTAAAAGTAAAGATACCTTAATAGAAAATGACTCAAGTTAAAGTGAAAGTCACCCAGTAAAATAATAATTGAGTAAAAGTATACTTTAGTATCAAAAGTAAATGGAATTGATAAAATGTACTTAAGTACCAGAAGGCACAATAAAATGTTTTATTGACAGATAGCCAGGGGCACACTCCAACACTCCAACATAATTTACAAACGAAGCATTTGTGTTTAGTGAGTCCGCCAGATCAGAGGCACTAGGAATGACCAGGGATGTTCTCTTGATAAGTGTGTGAATTGGAGTACTTTTGGGTGTCAGGGAAAATGTACGGAGTAAAAACTACATTATTTTATTTAGGAATGTAGTGAAGTAAAAGTAAAAGTTGTCAAAAATATAAATAGTATAAAAAAATAAAATTAAAATAAATTAGTAATTTGTTTGTTCAGTGTAGTTTGAGTATATACACAGATTTGAGTCAGGCTAACAAAATATACCTTTGTAGAAGTAGTGGCATATATATCCAGTCTTCCCTGTACAGTGTGCCATGGACATAATGTTGTTGTTGGGTGCTAGCAGGAACCCATGACCGTTAATGGTCAGCTCTGCTATTGACAGGCAGCGATGCCTGTTGACCTTGTATAACATCTCGATAAGACAAAGGCTGTTCAGTGGAAGAGGAGTTTTCTCTGGCTTCAATCACACAGGTGCAGGACACAGCGTTGCCAGCAATGCAGTACTACGGGGAATCCATGGCAACGCTGTTGCTATGGAAACTTTGAGAGCTGTAGTAAAAAAAACATCCAGTCGACATACCACAGGAGGTTGGTGGCACCTTAATTGGCAAAGACGATCTGGTGGTAATGGCTGGAGTGCAGTAAGTGGAATGATATCAAATATATCAAACCCAGGTGTTTGACATCGTTCCATTCGCTCCGTTCCAGCCATTATAATGAGCCGTCCTCCCCTCAGCAGCCTCCAATGCAACATACTGTACATACACTCTGAGCCCAACTGTAGAATTTCACTTGAATGAAAGACAGTATAGTGAGCCTGTGTATAAGACAGAACTGTGCCCTTTATGTTCAGTGTATTGACGTGTCGGAGCTAGACATTCTTTGGGAGGTAGTTCACGGTAGGAGGTGGGAGGTGGGAGGTGGGAGGTAGGAGGTGGGAGGTGGGAGGTGGGAGGTAGGAGGTAGGAGGTAGGAGGTGGGAGGTGGGAGGTGGGAGGTGGGAGGTAGGAGGTGGGAGGTGGGAGGTGGGAGGTGGGAGGCTAGGCCTTTAAAAGTTGTATTTATTATTCCAACAAAAAATATGAATCTCATTCTGAAAATGATTCATAAACTATGTGCTTTTTCATGTTTCCATGTTTCCTCTTCTTGAGCAAAAAGTAAACAAGCAAGTGTTCAATTACAGCGCAGATTTTAATTATGTTATATGTCTTATGTTGTTATCAATAACCAAGCAATTATTTTAAATTGGGAAAATAATTGCCCAGAAGGGGGCAATCTTTCTCTTTTTTGACTTGGTTGAGTTGAGCTGTCCCACAGAAAGTAATTGTCTGCTTAATTGATTCCACATTGACAGTGTACATTACAAGGCAACGTATAGTTTATTAGAACCATTTGGATGAGACTTTGTGTAGTATTGCCCCCCTCCTGCCCAGCCAGTTCAGTGTTCAAATCTACAACTGTTTATTAAATTCCTCTCCTAGCATACATTAACCCTGAAAATATGCATTAGCCTATTCACACTGAGTATACCAAATGTTAGGAAGACTTTGGTAATATTGTGTTGCACCTCTTTGGCCCTCAGAATGTGTTGGGGCATGGATTCTGCAAGGTGTTGAAAGCGTTCCACGCGGATGCTGGCTGATGTTGACTCCAATGCTTCCCACAGTTGTGTCAAGTTGGCTGGATGTCCTTTGGATGGTGAACCATTCTTGATACACGGGAAACTGTTTTGTGTGAAAAACCCAGCAGCGTTGCAGTTCTTGACGCACTCAAACTGGTGGACCTGGCACCTACTACCATACCCTGTTCAAATGCACTTAAATATTTTGTTTTGGCCATTCACCCTCTGAATGGCACACGTACACAATCCATGTCTCAACTGCCTTAAGGCTTAACAATCCTTCTTTAACCCATCTCCTCCCCTTCATCTACACTGATTGAAGTGGATTTAACAAGTGACATCAATAAGGGATCCTAGATTTCACCTGGTCAGTCTATGTCATAGAAAGAGTTCCTAATGTTTTGTACACTCAGTGTATAGTGTGTATAATCCATGAGTACTCAAACCCCGGTCCAGCGACTGTCAAGTCAACACCGTAACAAAAACGAGAGGTTGGAACCCCTTGACGAGGTCGCTAGGTGTTGGGTTAAGGTTGCTACATCACCCCTTCCTTCGGGAGAGAGAAAATGTCCCCACGCTTCTCTACACAGTCCTTCACATGTACACACCTATTCCATGGCCTCATTGGTGCCATCCCACTTATTTACATTTACATTTAAGTCATTTAGCAGACGCTCTTGCATCAAACCCGGGGGGTAGACTTAAACCCTGGTCCAGCGACTGTCAAGCGAACACCTTAACCGTTACGCCCAGAGGTCCGAACCTCTTGACCAGGTTGCTAGGTGTTGGCTTAAGGTCTGTACAATATTAAGCACAAAAAAATGAAAGGGGGGATGCCTAATCAGTTGCACAACTTAATGCATTATATTATTTATAGTATATGTATAAATGAGCTCATAGTTTCTCATGGTGTCTAATGCAGTTCCATGAGCACAACACTTGTTTGGTATGAATTCAGTCATGTATTCAGTCTTGTATTAAGTAATGTTTAAAAACAGAGCCCCTAGTCATCATTTTGTAATTTTCATATTTGTAACATTCCAGTATTACAAAAAATAAGTAGACCTAGGAATGTTTTTGGGAATTAATATGTGTGTGTGGGATATATGAGCTCTAGTGTGGATCATAAATCTAATAATCTATTTATGAATTGCTGTAGGCAAGCCAGATTCGGAAAAGCCCGTACTGTCTGTCCCGCCATTTCCCTCTTTCAGCCAGGTAAACCTGACGTCACATCACCACAGAACCTTAGGTTGTCCTGTGGGTTTTCCCATCAACTCCAAAAGAACGGCTGCCCCAGCTAACAAGGAAGTCCCTCCTTCAGTTACGACTTATTGGTTACAACCCAAAAGGGTACGGGACACATTGTATTCTCATTGGTTTATTTGGTTGTCAATTTAGCAACTCTAGTTGGTTTGCGTCAGGTGAAAGTCGTACGGTACTCAGCGGAGAAAAAGTTGTTTCGTTTAGAAATGAAACGTTTGTCAACATCTTAAATTATAAATGTTGAATAATAAGATTTACAACTTCAACATCACCAGGTAAACAGCAGAAATGAAGAGTCTCAAGTACCGACTGAAAAAGCATGAAGTTTCGCTCACAGTAAGTTGAATCAGAACTTTTTGTGAATTACACATTCATTTTTAGTAAAGTACAGTGTAACCTGATATATCGGACTCAAATGATATCAACCAAGTGTTCCTGTTACAAAGTTTCGAGCTTCCCAAACAAAAGCCCACCAACCCAAGCTAATCGGGGTTTGGCTACATCAAGCCCGTTTGTCATGATCGTGTTGTTGATCATTGTCTTATTGACAAATGCTTAAAACAAAAGTTTCACATTGAAGCCTGCTCGTTTATCCAACTGTGTTCGTGGGCAGGGGAGTGGGGTTTTGAGGAAGGATGTTGGAACATACACCCACGACACGAGCGTCCAATAGCGCCAAATGTTCTCCCCATGGAGGGCATCGTGTCGCGTGTAAATCTGTGCAACAAAGTTGGCATTGTTTAGAATCTCTATCAGTCGGCACTTCAGGGCCTTTGAGCCTCAGAAATATCGATCAATGTCCTCTAACAGCATTTATTGTTTTATTGCGTCATATTTTGTCGCTGGCTTGTAGGCGCCTATAAAAGACAGTCAATTTGAGACAACTGCAAGATGCAGATGTCACCGACTGCGAGAACCTTTCATAGGCAACATTACAATATCTTGTCAGGGGACTGTCGTGCCTTTACATGTTCAAGGGTTACGCAATTCCACACGGATGTTATGTCATATCTGCCTATGGATGCACTCTAAAATACACTCTGCAGTGTATGTATATATACCGTGTATGCTATATATGTACTGTATATGCTATATAGTAGCCTAATGTTGACTCTATACCAAGAATATTTAGTTGTTGTACAGGTTAGGCCAGTAGGCCCACTATTTATTTCTGTATGTTACGTTAAGTGCATGAGTGAGTATCCCTCAGGCTATTCCTGCTATATCCCATGCAGCCTGCAGGGTAGTAGTATTATGATTCTACTCCGTTCAGCAGGAGTTGTGTGGATGTTTGGCAGTGACAGCCCCTTCTCCCCACAGTAGGCTAATTAACATGAGAAAGGCACAAAGCCAATAGCTGTTTATTGTCCAAGTTTGTGGCCCAGTCCCTAGAAAAGGAATTCAGGAATTCCATTCAATTTAAATCACAGTGGACCTGTCTCACACGTTTGCAGAGGCGAGAAACGCACAGGTCATGGTGATGAGCTGCAGGCCAATGTTTAACCTAGTAAAAAAAACAAAATAATGAACAAAACTTGAGAAAAGCATGAATTTCCCCTGTGGGCGATGAGGTGCACACTGATTTAAAAGGCAGCAGGTGGTCATGTCTAGAAAACAGGATTCCTGGTATTCTTATTTTGAAACCTCCAGACCTGTAACAGACACTATTGGATGTAAAGAATCTTCAAATAGTGCAGACGGCCACCCATCGTTTCTAGAAAACACGATTGACATTTGACTGATCATTTCATATTGGCCTTGCTTCATACCGCTGTGCTTGGAGGGGCTGAAGGGACCTGGAATTGAGGGGGGGTAGTAGCACGTTGCAGGATGAACCAGTGCAAATGCCTGGAGTTACAAAATGTGCCCCAAGAAATTGTCTGTGAAGAGAGAAGTATTTACACATTTCAGATCACCATTATCTGTCCAACTCCAAGGCCCTGGGCCCTACTTCTAGACCCCTCATGTTGACCTGAGCTTCCTGATTGATTCATTTGATATCATGGTTACCCTTAATCAACCCCTTTAGACCTACACACGTTCATGGGGGCGGGACGTCGATTTGGAATCGATTGATATTTATGATGATGTCATACAGAAAAGATACCAAAATAATATTTGTTGTGATCTTTCATACCAAAAGAAAATTGGTTTTGAACTCTATGATTGTAAGTAAGCATGTATTTCACTGTAAGGTTGTATTCGGGGGCACGTGACAAAAAAAACATTGATTTGTCTGTGTGAAACATGAGGTGATACTGCCTGTAACCTAAAAAAATGTTGATTTGTCTGTGTGAAACATGAGGTGATACTGCCTGTAACCTAAAAAACGTTGATTTGTCTGTGTGAAACATGAGGTGATACTGCCTGTAACCTAAAAAACGTTGATTTGTCTGTGTGAAACATGAGGTGATACTGCCTGTAACCTAAAAAACGTTGATTTGTTTGTGAAACATGAGGTGATACTGCCTGTAACCTAAAAAACGTTGATTTGTCTGTGTGAAACATGAGGTGATACTGCCTGTAACCTAAAAAAACGTTGATTGAAACATGAGGTGATCTGCCTGTAACCTAAAAAACGTTGATTTGTCTGTTGAAACACGAGGTGATACTGCCTGTAACCTAAAAACGTTGATTTGTCTGTGTGAAACATGAGGTGATACTGCCTGTAACCTAAAAAACGTTGATTTGTCTGTGTGAAACATGAGGTGATACTGCCTGTAACCTAAAAACGTTGATTTGTCTGTGTGAAACATGAGGTGATACTGCCTGTAACCTAAAAAACGTTGATTTGTCTGTGTGAAACATGAGGTGATACTGCCTGTAACCTAAAAAACGTTGATTTGTCTGTGTGAAACATGAGGTGATACTGCCTGTAACCTAAAAACGTTGATTTGTCTGTGTGAAACATGAGGTGATACTGCCTGTAACCTAAAAAACGTTGATTTGTCTGTGAAACATGTGATACGGCCTGTAACCTAAAAAACGTTGATTTGTCTGTGTGAAACACGAGGTGATACTGCCTGTAACCTAAAAAACGTTGATTTGTCTGTGTGAAACATGAGGTGATACTGCCTGTAACCTAAAAAACGTTGATTTGTCTGTGTGAAACATGAGGTGATACTGCCTGTAACCTAAAAAAACGTTGATTTGTCTGTGTGAAACATGAGGTGATACTGCCTGTAACCTAAAAAACGTTGATTTGTCTGTGTGAAACATGAGGTGATACTGCCTGTAACCTAAAAAACGTTGATTTGTCTGTGTGAAACATGAGGTGATACGGCCTGTAACCTAAAAAACGTTGATTTGTCTGTGTGAAACACGAGGTGATACTGCCTGTAACCTAAAAAACGTTGATTTGTCTCTGTGAAACATGAGGTGATACTGCCTGTAACCTAAAAAATAGACTAGCATGTCCCTACTGAACTGACAGCATTAGTCTTGTGAGCCAGCTTCTCCATGGGTGTAACAGGGAACTCTTCCCACACCCTCATCATATTGCACTGTTATTATGAGATCTACAGTAACTGACTACAGAACACAAAATGAAGCACACCCTACAGTCCAGCAGAGCCTAACACACGTATATACAGCTGTGTTTGTAATGGCTGCTTACTCCAAAACCCATGAGGATGATTGTGCTGTTTCAAGTGGTCCAACAGCTGTGTGAGAGTGAGTCAGCACGAGGCCTTTTGGGACAGGAACAATAGCTGAATCTAATCCAGACCAAGGCCACTTGTGGAAATCGTCCACTAAGTTTTGCAATGTATTTTTTTCTACACATTCCTTTGTTTTTTTCAGTCTTCCGAATAAGATCCTGGGGATTAGTTTCAGGTCTGTAGGACAAAGGTAGCCAATAGTAAGCTCTTCTTTTATGCTTGGTTTGACAGAAATGATCTTGTATTTAGAGAGATTGTTCCTGAGTGCTGAGCTATACTTTCTGTTGAGGCTGCCAGACTGATTCGACCCTTATCCAACTCAACCTACAGAAAGCTACTTACTGTCAACAATCTGCACTCAATCCCCCTCCCCCCCTTTTCTACATTGCTGCTACTAGCTGTTTATTATCTATGCATAGTCACTTTACAAATGACCTCAACTAACCTGTACCTCCTCACATTATCTCGGTACCGGTACCCCATGTATGTAGCCGCTATTTCTTGAACTGCATTGTTGTTAAGTGCTTGTCAGTAATCATTTCATGGTACACCTTTTGTTTTCAGAGGATGTGACAATTTTGGGGATTTGATTTTCAACACTTCTGACACTGAACTGTAAACAGGCCCTCGTTCTGCCTTTGAGAGAACTGTCTGGGTGTATGTTTAATTACTATAATATATTTTTTTAACCTTTTATTTAACTATGCATGTCAGTTAAGAACAAATTTTATTTACAATGACGGCTTAAACCGGCCAAACCCGAACGATGCTGGGCCAATTGTGTGCCGCCCTATGGGCCTCACAATCACGGCCGGTTGTGATACAGCCTGGAATCGAAACCAGGGTGTCTGTAGTGACGCCTCTAGCACTGAGATGCAGTGCCTTAGACCGCTGTGCCACTCGGGAGCCATCCATTTCCACATTCCACACCTTGCCCTTTTGAGTTTGAGGTAGTAAGCTGAGGTAGGTCACACTTTCTCTTCAGGCTCAGAAAGCATTTGAAATTACTTTTTTTTTACCTAACATTTTAGCCTCTGATAAAGTTTGACACTTTTTATTTTTAGATAGTTTTGACAGTCCATCCCTCCGAGGTCTTTTAGCAACGTTGTTTCTCTTGAATGAGAACAAGTTGTTTGCTCGTTTCGATTCACTCATATTGATTTGGGCTTTGTGAATGCTTTGGTGCCTGATTCTTTTCCACTGCGTTTGGGTCTGTCAAGTCTCATCAACTCATGCAGATGTGGAGCCCTGGCATATTAGTTTGTTCACAGCTCTTCACAAATCACAGAGAATAATGGTGACAGGTCTGAGGTTAGGAAAGTTTTGCCAGACAGCTGTTGGTGTTCTGTTTTTTCGGTTGAGTGAGGTGATAGACAGGCCAGTGTTTGTGTTGACAAATGACTAAATGAAGGAGAGTGCGTTCAATACCACACCTTAGACATGCTGGGGTGTAATCATTAGGAGCAGGTCTAAAACTATCTTTGACACTGACCCCACAAGTAACCTTCAATGTCAAATTGCCCACAAAATCTTCCCCCTGTTGCGGTAAATTGGCAGGGGTATAGGGGTGTAACAGAAGGAAGAACAGTATTGGCTCTGGAACAGCATGAGTACACGCTAGGACAACAGGCCTGCCTGCTCTGCTCAGAGAAGATGGGGGAGGAGCAGACGGGCCCAGAACAGAGAGGAGAAAAAAACACAAGAAAATCAAGAACTCATCCAAAGGACTTTGACTTCTCAAACACAGCAGAAAGCTAACACAATATGAAGCCCTGTCACCTTAAGTCAGCAACTTACTTAGATAACTAGCAAGTTATCTCCTCCTGTTGCACTTCTCCACTAGGATGAGAACTCAAAAACAGGCATTCTATCAACAGACAGCGCTCTGACTGATGTGTAGCTACTTTTCTCCAGTACTCTTTTCAGTGTAGCCAGCCCTACTTTTCTCCAGTACTCTTTTCAGTGTAGCCAGCCCTACTTTTCTCCAGTACTCTTTTCAGTGTAGCCGGCCCTACTTTTCTCCAGTACTCTTTTCAGTGTAGCCGGCCTACTTTTCTCCAGTGCTCTTTTCACTGTAGCCGGCCTACTTTTCTCCAGTGCTCTTTTCAGTGTAGCCAGCCCTACTTTTCTCCAGTACTCTTTTCAGTGTAGCCAGCCCTACTTTTCTCCAGTGCTCTTTTCAGTGTAGCCAGCCCTACTTTTCTCCAGTGCTCTTTTCAGTGTAGCCAGCCCTACTTTTCTCCAGTGCTCTTTTCAGTGTAGCCAGCCTACTTTTCTCCAGTACTCTTTTCAGTGTAGCCAGCCTACTTTTCTCCAGTACTCTTTTCAGTGTAGCCAGACCTACTTTTCTCCAGTACTCTTTTCAGTGTAGCCAGACCTACTTTTCTCCAGTACTCTTTTCAGTGTAGCCAGCCTACTTTTCTCCAGTACTCTTTTCAGTGTAGCCAGCCTACTTTTCTCCAGTACTCTTTTCAGTGTAGCCAGCCCTACTTTTCTCCAGTACTCTTTTCAGTGTAGCCAGCCTACTTTTCTCCAGTGCTCTTTTCAGTGTAGCCAGCCTACTTTTCTCCAGTACTCTTTTCAGTGTAGCCAGCCTACTTTTCTCCAGTACTCTTTTCGGTGTAGCCAGCCTACTTTTCTCTAGTACTCTTTTTGGTGTAGCCAGCCTACTTTTCTCCAGTACTCTTTTCAGTGTAGCCAGCATACTTTTCTCCAGTACTCTTTTAGGTGTAGCCAGCATACTTTTCTCCAGTACTCTTTTAGGTGTAGCCAGCCTACTTTTCTCCAGTACTCTTTTAGGTGTAGCCAGCCTACTTTTCTCCAGTACTCTTTTAGGTGTAGCCAGCCTACTTTTCTCCAGTACTCTTTTCGGTGTAGCCAGCCTACTTTTCTCCAGTACTCTTTTCAGTGTAGCCAGCCCTACTTTTCTCCAGTACTCTTTTCACTGTAGCCAGCCCTACTTTTCTCCAGTACTCTTTTCACTGTAGCCAGCCTACTTTTCTCCAGTACTCTTTTCAGTGTAGCCAGCCTACTTTTCTCCAGTACTCTTTTCGGGGTAGCCAGCCTACTTTTCTCCAGTACTCTTTTAGGTGTAGCCAGCCTACTTTTCTCCAGTACTCTTTTAGGTGTAGCCAGCCTACTTTTCTCCAGTACTCTTTTCGGTGTAGCCAGCCCTACTTTTCTCCAGTACTCTTTTCACTGTAGCCAGCCCTACTTTTCTCCAGTACTCTTTTCAGTGTAGCCAGCCCTACTTTTCTCCAGTACTCTTTTCGGGGTAGCCAGCCTACTTTTCTCCAGTACTCTTTTCAGTGTAGCCGTCCTACTTTTCTCTAGTACTCTTTTCGGTGTAGCCAGCCTACTTTTATCCAGTACTCTTTTCAGTGTAGCCAGCCTACTTTTCTCCAGTACTCTTTTCAGTGTAGCCAGCCTACTTTTCTCCAGTACTCTTTTCAGTGTAGCCAGCCTACTTTTCTCTAGTACTCTTTTTGGTGTAGCCAGCCTACTTTTCTCCAGTACTCTTTTCAGTGTAGCCAGCCCTACTTTTCTCCAGTACTCTTTTCTGTGTAGCCAGCCCTACTTTTCTCCCGTAAAATGCAAGATTAACTTTAAGCAAAACATTAGGAAATGTAGCTGTCTTAGGGCTGTCCCCGACAAATAAATATCTTGGTCGACCGAAAGTCGTCTGATCGAAATGTTTAAACGTGTATTTTTTACAAATAGATATGTGTATACACACGCTATGTGTTATAATAAAATCAACTATTGCACTTGTCTGATGTTTTAAGCGCTCTGTTTGATGAAATAAGACACAAAGGACTCGAGGGAGCCAGAGATTTCTGCCATTACTCTCCTGAGGTTGCCTGTAATAAGCTACACGAGGAGTCGGTCAGCTTTTTCATGTGGAACGCCAATTTAACTTACCACTTACCGATCTGCGTGCCAGTTATGATTTTCGTATTTCCGTGGAACAGTTTCATTTAATTTATAATAATAGTTTCGTATCGCAAAATAAATATCATGTGGTTAATCAAAATTCTATCCAAATCTAAATTAAAATGTTACTAACCTCAAAAGTAACTACTATTGCCAACTATATGAAACTAGACTATGTAAAAAGATTGCAGCATGCAGGTAGAAAATATCCTCAAATCTTTCTCTCTTACTCACTCACTCACTCACTCACTCACTCACTCACTCACTCACTCACTCACTCACTCACTCACTCACTCACTCACTCACTCACTCACTCACTCACTCACATGAGCAAACTTTTCTTTACAAAACATTTTCTTTCTATTACTTTGCTTTGAGCTGTTGAGGAGAGGAGGACTAGTGGGTTGGTTTTGAGCTGTTGAGGAGAGGACTAGTGGGTTGGTTTTGAACTGTTGAGGAGAGGAGGACTAGTGGGTTGGTTTTGAGCTGTTGAGGAGAGGAGGACTAGTGGGTTGGTTTTGTGGAGTCATGTTGATATTCTGAGGTAATGTTCTGTGGAGTCATGTTGATATTCTGAGGTAATGTTCTGTGGAGTCATGTTGATATTCTGAGGTAATATTTACCCATCTCGTTTGATTTACCATCAATGCCTATTATAAATGGACTGTTTCATATTAATTCCAGATCCATATGAGTGGCAGCAGAAGTTGACATGTCGGCTATAGTGGAATGTTGAGGTTATTCATGTTCACACCTTTCCAGGAGCTACATGTACAGATCAGCTGAACAGATCCCAGATATAATAGATATATCGTCTGAAGGTCACCTCTTTCTCAGAAATACACCTTTGCATTAAAATGAACTCATGTGGATCAAGTGTTTATGAACTAAATGCCTATCTAGGACAGATGTTCCACACACAGGACACACAGTGAATGAGTCACTGTCACATCCATAACATATCAACATTTATTTGTCATTCATCAGAAGCCTGTCCTCTGAATGACTCTGACAACCAGCACAATGACAACCCTAGTAGACAGACTGTCATCTCAACAGAGAAACAGACCATAAAGAGCACAAACTATAGAGAGAGGGTTATTTTGAAGTGTGGAAGAGAGTCTAGACATCCTTTCCCAGAACAGAACCCATTCCTGCTGTATCGATTGATGGGTTCCTGTGGAAGCATGGAGCTGGGCTGGCCTCACCCCAATGGGAAATGGGATGTTTTTCTGAAAGCCCTGTGTGTGTGTATGTAGGTCCCAGAGTGCTGCTGCTGGGTGAGAAGGAAACAATGTGGATTGGAGTTTATCCTAGCATGAGTAAAAGCCCCAGGATTACAGGGGAAAGAGAGAATGTGCATAGCAGGATGAAAAGCTCTCTGACCTCTGGTCTCCGCTGCAGTGTGGGAGGTTAGAACAGTGTGGTCAGTCAGTCAGTCAGACAACGCTGTCGCTGGATGCCAGTAGTGCTCTGACAATACTATTGATTCATAGTGGTTTATCAATGCCTGGAAATGTAAAGTTAACATTTGCCCCTTTTGAAAGCTGCAATATGTACCTTTTTGGGTGACCTGATCAAATTAACATAGAAATGTTAGTTATAGATCTGTCATTCTCATTGAAAGCAAGTCTAAGAAGTGGTAGATCTGTTCCATGTGTGCTATTTCTATGCTTCCCGTTCTTAAGTTTAGTTTTTAGTTTTTGTGTCTTTTGCTTTCGGTTTTGTACACCAGCTTCAAACAGCTGAAAATACAATATTTTTGGTTATGGAAAATATATTTCACAGCAGTTTAGATGGTACAATGATTCTCAACACTTGCTTGTTTTGTCACATAAACTGAAGTTAAGCAAAATATTAGAATTTTAACCAGGAAATGGCGTCGCAATTTCTGCATATTGCACCTTTTTTAAATCGATTACTGTACATACTCCTCTCTTGAAATGTCCCTTAGCCAGCCATCAGTGTCTCTTAGAGGAAGTAGCAAAGTTATGTCTAAGGTGTTCTCAGGCAAAGATCGATCAAGCATTAATGTCCAAATAGCTGAGGCTTAAGCATGAGGAAAGTCATGTAATGTACCACGTGGATTAGCAGCATAGTACTGGACTGATGCTAGAGAAACCCCTTTTCCAGTCCACTGGTACTGGACTGATGCTAGAGGAAACCCCTGTTCCAGTCCACTGGTACTGGACTGATGCTCGACAAACCCCTGTTCCAGTCCACTGGTACTGGACTGATGCTAGAGAAACCCCTGTTCCAGTCCACTGGTACTGGACTGATGCTAGAGAAACCCCTGTTCCAGTCCACTGGTACTGGACTGATGCTAGAGAAACCCCTGTTCCAGTCCACTGGTACTGGACTGATGCTAGAGAAACCCCTGTTCCAGTCCACTGGTATTGGACTGATGCTAGAGAAAATGCCTGTTCCAGTCCACTGGTACTGGACTTATGCTAGAGAAACCCCTGTTCCAGTCCACTGGTACTGGACTGATGCTAGAGAAAATGCCTGTTCCAGTCCACTGGTACTGGACTTATGCTAGAGAAACCCCTGTTCCAGTCCACTGGTACTGGACTGATGCTAGAGATACCCCTGTTCCAGTCCACTGGTACTGGACTGATGCTAGAGATACCCCTGTTCCAGTCCACTGGTACTGGACTGATGCTAGAGAAAATGCCTGTTCCAGTCCACTGGTACTGGACTGATGCTAGAGAAACCCCTGTTCCAGTCCACTGGTACTGGACTGATGCTAGAGAAACCCCTGTTCCAGTCCACTGGTACTGGACTGATGCTAGAGAAACCCCTGTTCCAGTCCACTGGTACTGGACTGATGCTAGAGAAAATGCCTGTTCCAGTCCACTGGTAGATTGTTTGGTTGATAGACTGTTGGTTGAACAATATATTTTTTAGTTGAGCAGTTGCAAATAGATATATTTTTTTCATGGCACACCTGTCACCTGTCTGATTTGCGCCGGTCTCAGTGGACTATTCACACTCCTCCATTGAGGAGTGTGAATAAGATAAGATGCACAAGGCACGTCTCTCCAGAACGCACGCTCTCCCTCCATTTTGTGCTCCTTCATTGTTTCATAATGTCGTTGTTTGAATTGTTTGCCCTTTGATTGATAGTGTCTATCAATTCCCCATTACATAAATGACCAGTAGTAGTACCAGTACCACTGATACTACCAGTAGTAGTATCAGTAAATGACCAGTAGTAGTACCAGTAAATGACCAGTAGTAGTACCAGTAAATGACCAGTAGTAGTACCAGTAAATGACCAGTAGTAGTACCAGTAAATGACCAGTAGTAGTACCAGTAAATGACCAGTAGTAGTACCAGTAAAGGACCAGTAGTAGTACCAGTAAAGGACCAGTAGTAGTACCAGTAAAGGACCAGTAGTAGTACCAGTAAAGGAACAGTAGTAGTACCAGTAAAGGAACAGTAGTAGTACCAGTAAAGGAACAGTAGTAGTACCAGTAAAGGAACAGTAGTAGTACCAGTAAAGGACTAGTAGTAGTACCAGTAAAGGACTAGTAGTAGTACCAGTAAAGGACTAGTAGTAGTACCAGTAAAGGACTAGTAGTAGTACCAGTAAAGGACTAGTAGTAGTACCAGTAAAGGACCAGTAAAGGACCAGTAGTAGTACCAGTAAAGGACCAGTAGTAGTACCAGTAAAGGACCAGTAGTAGTACCAGTAAAGGACCAGTAGTAGTACCAGTAAAGGACCAGTAGTAGTACCAGTAAAGGACCAGTAGTAGTACCAGTAAAGGACCAGTAGTAGTACCAGTAAAGGACCAGTAGTAGTACCAGTAAAGGACCAGTAGTAGTACCAGTAAAGGACTAGTAGTAGTACCAGTAAAGGACTAGTAGTAGTACCAGTAAATGACAGTAGTAGTACCAGTAAATGACTAGTAGTAGTACCAGTAAAGGACCAGTAGTAGTACCAGTAAAGGACCAGTAGTAGTACCAGTAAAGGACTAGTAGTAGTATCAGTAAAGGACTAGTAGTAGTACCAGTAAAGGAAGTAGTAGTACCAGTAAAGGTAGTAGTACCAGTAAAGGACTAGTAGTAGTACCAGTAAAGGACCAGTAGTAGTACCAGTAAAGGACTAGTAGTAGTACCAGTAAAGGACTAGTAGTAGTACCAGTAAAGGACTAGTAGTAGTACCAGTAAAGGACTAGTAGTAGTACCAGTAAAGGACTAGTAGTAGTACCAGTAAAGGACTAGTAGTAGTACCAGTAAAGGACTAGTAGTAGTACCAGTAAAGGACTAGTAGTAGTACCAGTAAAAGGACTAGTAGTAGTACCAGTAAAAGGACTAGTAGTAGTACCAGTAAAAGGACTAGTAGTAGTACCAGTAAAGGACCAGTAGTAGTACCAGTAAAGGACCAGTAGTAGTACCAGTAAAGGACCAGTAGTAGTACCAGTAAAGGACCAGTAGTAGTACCAGTAAAGGACCAGTAGTAGTACCAGTAAAAGGACCAGTAGTAGTACCAGTAAAAGGACCAGTAGTAGTACCAGTAAAGGACCAGTAGTAGTACCAGTAAAGGACCAGTAGTAGTACCAGTAAAGGACCAGTAGTAGTACCAGTAAAGGACCAGTAGTAGTACCAGTAAAAGGACCAGTAGTAGTACCAGTAAAAGGACCAGTAGTAGTACCAGTAAAAGGACCAGTAGTAGTACCAGTAAAAGGACCAGTAGTAGTACCAGTAAAAGGACCAGTAGTAGTACCAGTAAAAGGACCAGTAGTAGTACCAGTAAAAGGACCAGTAGTAGTACCAGTAAAAGGACCAGTAGTAGTACCAGTAAAAGGACCAGTAGTAGTACCAGTAAAAGGACCAGTAGTAGTACCAGTAAAAGGACCAGTAGTAGTACCAGTAAAAGGACCAGTAGTAGTACCAGTAAAAGGACCAGTAGTAGTACCAGTAAAGGACCAGTAGTAGTACCAGTAAAGGACCAGTAGTAGTACCAGTAAAGGACCAGTAGTAGTACCAGTAAAGGACCAGTAGTAGTACCAGTAAAGGACCAGTAGTAGTACCAGTAAAGGACCAGTAGTAGGGTTTAACACACCACCACTAATGATCTGTGGAGCTTCTCAAAGTAATGTTTTCCTCACTTCAAACAGCAAGCAAACAAAATCTGATTTTACATCCAATGACAATGACAATAGTTCCTCAATGTATTTGAAAAATATTTCCAGCTCTCTCCCTTCCCATAATCCAGGGTTTCCCAAACTTGGTCCTCAGGAACACAAGGGGTGCATGTTTTGGTTTTTACCCTAGCACTACTTGGCTGATTCAACTAATCATCAAGCTTTGATCATTTGAGTCAGCCGTGTACTGTAGGGCAAAAAAATAAACGTGCACCCCTTGGGTTCCTGAGGACTGAATGTGGGAAACACTGCTATAACCACTCAGCATCAAAGTGAAAAATGTAATGCTCTGATCCAGTGGGAGCGTCATACCAGATGACTTCTTACAGGATGGTCTGGAACAGTTTTTCTCCTTCTGGATAGGCTATCTGAAGGTTACATTTGACTAGTTAAATAAAGGTTAAATAAAAATAAAATAAAAATATATTTTTAAATCTTGATCTCCGGCTCCCTCTTGGGTCATTTGTCTTAATTATTTAATCAAACAGCATGCTTAAAGCATCAGACAAGCTCAGTACATATAGTTGGTTTATTAAAACACAGGGTATGTCTAATATATGGAAAAATACACATTTTAAAGACGAATCTCCTCAGCTAAGATGTATTTTTCGGCGACAGCCCTAATTGAAAGTCTGTGGGTTTCCATTGGAGGATTTGTGCTGTATGATGCTCCATCAGGATGGACACACTTTTAAAGGTTACTATACAGTTGATGAACAGTCGGCCCACCTTCTCCCTGCTATGACATGTTTCTGGTCTGTGAAAAGGGAATCAATCTGGAACAGGTCTAATCTTGTTGCTGTGAACATAGCACTAAGTTATTCTATGAATTTCAACGGTAGTTGGCAATGGACTACCTTAGACTACCTTAGTACACTGTGTGTGTGTGTGAATCCGTATGTATGAACCAAAACCATCAATGAACCATTGGTGCCTGTAATGAGGAATGTTATGCTAAATTAATTTGTCAGCAATTGGATCACCATCCAACAATCAGGAGACCTAATGTTTTGACATAAACCAAAGCAGCACATTTGAGTTAAACCCGCCCATAGTCTCTGAGAAGATGCTGATTGGACATTTGAGTTAAACCCGCCCATAGTCTCTGAGAAGATGCTGATTGGACTGGATACTCATTAGCCACTCAAAGTGCCTCTCCATTGGAGTAGGTCCTGATTTGAATCAGTGAAGATTCTTTATTAGTAATAATGAATTCATTTCTAATCAGTGGGCTCTAGCATTTGAATAATACATCGTACAAATGCATGCAGTGGCAGGACACTTAGTTCTGAAATGAGCCATGGCATATTAAAGAGATGAGCAAGAGAGCAATCGGACTCATTTCAAGCCCTTGAACGACTCTCTCCACTGTGTGGGAAAGGCAGCCCCCGCACCTCTCTGATTCAGAGGGGAGGGGTTAAATGCAGAAGACTCATTTCAAGCCCTTGAACGACTCTCTCCACTGTGTGGGAAAGGCAGCCCCCCGCACCTCTCTGATTCAGAGGGGAGGGGTTAAATGCAGAAGACTCATTTCAAGCCCTTGAACGACTCTCTCCACTGTGTGGGAAAGGCAGCCCCCCGCACCTCTCTGATTCAGAGGGGAGGGGTTAAATGCGGAAGACTCATTTCAAGCCCTTGAACGACTCTCTCCACTGTGTGGGAAAGGCAGCCCCCCGCACCTCTCTGATTCAGAGGGGAGGGGTTAAATGCAGAAGACTCATTTCAAGCCCTTGAACGACTCTCTCCACTGTCTGGGAAAGGCAGCCCCCCGCACCTCTCTGATTCAGAGGGGAGGGGTTAAATGCAGAAGACTCATTTCAAGCCCTTGAACGACTCTCTCCACTGTGTGGGAAATGCAGCCCCCCGCACCTCTCTGATTCAGAGGGGAGGGGTTAAATGCAGAAGACTCATTTCAAGCCCTTGAACGACTCTCCACTGTGTGGGAAAGGCAGCCCCCGCACCTCTCTGATTCAGAGGGGAGGGGTTAAATGCAGAAGACTCATTTCAAGCCCTTGAACGACTCTCTCCACTGTGTGGGAAAGGCAGCCCCCCGCACCTCTCTGATTCAGAGGGGAGGGGTTAAATGCAGAAGACTCATTTCAAGCCCTTGAACGACTCTCTCCACTGTGTGGGAAAGGCAGCCCCCCGCACCTCTCTGATTCAGAGGGGAGGGGTTAAATGCGGAGGATACATTTCAGTAGAATGCATTCAGTTGCACAACTGACTATGTTTCCCCTGGACTGAAACATGGTGTTTTGACAACCTGTGTCTTTTAAAATGATTAACCCTCTTCGGAGGACACACACTTATTTTAATTTGGATTTATTTTACAGCTTTTCTGATACATATGCATATATTTCACATACATACACATTTTACTTACATAGTACTTTCCCCTAACAGGTTATTCCCCTGACAGGTTATTCCCCTGACAGGTTATTCCCCTGACAGGTTATTCCCCTGACAGGTTATTCCCCTGACAGGTTATTCCCCTGACAGGTTATTCCACTGACAGGTTATTCCCCTAACAGCACAATAACTTGTATTACCTGAAACGGTTATAAAGCAATCAAATAACATTAAAACGTTACCAAACATTAAAACATTACCAAACATTACCAAGCATTAAAACATTACCAAACATTAAAACATTACCAAACATTACCAAACATTACCAAACATTAAAACATGACCAAACATTACCAAACATTAAAACATGACCAAACATTACCAAACATTAAAACATTACCAAACATTAAAACATTACCAAACATTACCAAACATTACCAAACATTACCAAACATTAAAACATTACCAAACATTAAAACATTATCAAACATTACCAAACATTAAAACATTACCAAACATTACCAAACATTAAAACATTAAAACATTACCAAACATGACCAAACATTAAAACATGACCAAACATTAAAACATGACCAAACATTAAAACATTACCAAACATTAAAACATTACCAAACATTAAAACATTAAAATATTACCAAACATTAATACATGACCAAACATTAAAACATTAAAACATTACCAAACATTAATACATGACCAAACATTAAAACATTACAAAACATTACAAAACATGACCAAACATTAAAACATGACCAAACATTAAAACATGACCAAACATTAAAACATGACCATGACCAAACATTAAAACATGACCAAACATTAAAACATTACCAAACATTAAAACATCATTACCAAACATTAAAACATTACCAAACATTACCAAACATTAAAACATTACCAAACATTAAAACATTACCAAACATTAAAACATTACCAAACATGACCAAACATTAAAACATGACCAAACATTAAAACATGACCAAACATTAAAACATGACAACATGACCAAACATTAAAACATGACCAAACATTAAAACATGACCAAACATTAAAACATTACCAAACATGACCAAACATTAATACATGACCAAACATTAAAACATTACCAAACATTAAAACATTACCAAACATTAAAACATTACCAAACATTAAAACATCATTACCAAACATTAAAACATTACCAAACATTACCAAACATTAAAACATTACCAAACATTAAAACATTACCAAACATTAAAACATCATTACCAAACATTAAAACATCATTACCAAACATTAAAACATCATTACCAAACATTAAAACATTACCAAACATTAAAACATTACCAAACATTAAAACATTACCAAACATTAAAACATTACCAAACATTAAAACATCATTACCAAACATTAAAACATCATTACCAAACATTAAAACATTACCAAACATTGGGGTTCTGTAGCTCAGTTGGTAGAGCATGGCGCTTGTAACGCCAGGGTAGTGGGTTCGATCCCGGGACCACCCATACGTAGAATGTATGCACACATGACTGTAAGTCGCTTTGGATAGAAGCGTCTGCTAAATGGCATATATTATTATTATTATTATTATTATAAAACATTACCAAACATGACCAAACATTAAAACATGACCAAACATTAAAACATGACCAAACATTAAAACATGACCAAACATGACCAAACATTAAAACATGACCAAACATGACCAAACATTACCAAACATGACCAAACATTAAAACATGACCAAACATTAAAACATGACCAAACATTAAAACATGACCAAACATTAAAACATGACCAAACATTAAAACATGACCAAACATTAAAACATGACCAAACATTAAAACATTAAAACATTACCAAACATTAAAACATCATTACCAAACATTAAAACATCATTACCAAACATTAAAACATCATTACCAAACATTAAAACATCATTACCAAACATTAAAACATCATTACCAAACATTACAACATTACCAAACATTACAACATTACCAAACATTAAAACATTACCAAACATTAAAACATTAAAACATGACCAAACATGACCAAACATGACCAAACATGACCAAACATTAATACATGACCAAACATTAAAACATGACCAAACATTAAAACATGACCAAACATTAAAACATGACCAAACATTAAAACATGACCAAACATTAAAACATGACCAAACATTAAAACATTACCAAACATTAAAACATTAATACATGACCAAACATTAAAACATGACCAAACATTAAAACATCATTACCAAACATTACCAAATATTAAAACATTACCAAATATTAAAACATTACCAAATATTAAAACATTAAAACATGACCAAACATTACCAAACATGACCAAACATTAAAACATTACCAAACATTAAAACATCATTACCAAACATTACCAAATATTAAAACATTACCAAACATTAAAACATTACCAAACATGACCAAACATTAAAACATGACCAAACATTACCAAACATTACCAAACATTACCAAACATGACCAAACATTAATACATGACCAAACATTAAAACATGACCAAACATTAAAACATGACCAAACATTAAAACATGACCAAACATTACCAAACATTAAAACATGACCAAACATTAAAACATGACCAAACATTAAAACATGACCAAACATTAAAACATTAAACATTACCAAACATGACCAAACATTAAAACATTACCAAACATTAAAACATGACCAAACATTAAAACATTACCAAACATTAAAACATTACCAAACATTAAAACATCATTACCAAACATTAAAACATCATTACCAAACATTAAAACATCATTACCAAACATTAAAACATCATTACCAAATATTAAAACATTACCAAATATTAAAACATTACCAAACATTAAAACATTACCAAACATGACCAAACATTAAAACATGACCAAACATTAAAACATGACCAAACATTAAAACATGACCAAACATGACCAAACATTAAAACATGACCAAACATTAAAACATGACCAAACATTAAAACATGACCAAACATTAAAACATGACCAAACATTAAAACATGACCAAACATTAAAACATGACCAAACATGACCAAACATGACCAAACATTAAAACATGACCAAACATGACCAAACATGACCAAACATTAAAACATGACCAAACATTAAAACATGACCAAACATTAAAACATCATTACCAAACATTAAAACATCATTACCAAACATTAAAACATCATTACCAAACATTAAAACATGACCAAACATTAAAACATTAAAACATGACCAAACATTAAAACATGACCAAACATGACCAAACATTAATACATGACCAAACATTAAAACATGACCAAACATTAAAACATGACCAAACATTAAAACATGACCAAACATTAAAACATTACCAAACATTAAAACATGACCAAACATTAAAACATCATTACCAAACATTAAAACATCATTACCAAACATTACCAAACATTAAAACATTACCAAACATTAAAACATTACCAAACATTAAAACATTACCAAACATTAAAACATGACCAAACATTAAAACATGACCAAACATTAAAACATCATTACCAAACATTAAAACATCATTACCAAACATTAAAACATCATTACCAAACATTAAAACATCATGACCAAACATTAAAACATCATTACCAAACATTACCAAATATTAAAACATTACCAAACATTAAAACATTACCAAACATGACCAAACATTAAAACATGACCAAACATTACCAAACATGACCAAACATTAATACATGACCAAACATTAAAACATGACCAAACATTAAAACATGACCAAACATTAAAACATGACCAAACATTACCAAACATTAAAACATGACCAAACATTAAAACATGACCAAACATTAAAACATGACCAAACATTAAAACATTAAAACATTACCAAACATGACCAAACATTAAAACATTACCAAACATTAAAACATTAAAACATGACCAAACATTAAAACATTACCAAACATTAAAACATTACCAAACATTAAAACATCATTACCAAACATTAAAACATTACCAAATATTAAAACATTACCAAACATTAAAACATTACCAAACATGACCAAACATTAAAACATGACCAAACATTAAAACATGACCAAACATTAAAACATGACCAAACATTAAAACATGACCAAACATGACCAAACATTAAAACATGACCAAACATTAAAACATGACCAAACATTAAAACATGACCAAACATTAAAACATGACCAAACATTAAAACATGACCAAACATGACCAAACATGACCAAACATTAAAACATGACCAAACATGACCAAACATGACCAAACATTAAAACATGACCAAACATTAAAACATCATTACCAAACATTAAAACATCATTACCAAACATTAAAACATCATTACCAAACATTAAAACATCATTACCAAACATTAAAACATCATTACCAAACATTAAAACATCATTACCAAACATTAAAACATTAAAACATGACCAAACATTAAAACATGACCAAACATTAATACATGACCAAACATTAAAACATGACCAAACATTAAAACATGACCAAACATTAAAACATGACCAAACATTAAAACATTACCAAACATTAAAACATGACCAAACATTAAAACATCATTACCAAACATTAAAACATCATTACCAAACATTACCAAACATTAAAACATTACCAAACATTAAAACATTACCAAACATTAAAACATTACCAAACATTAAAACATTACCAAACATGACCAAACATTAAAACGTGACCAAACATTAAAACATGACCAAACATTAAAACATGACCAAACATTAAAACATGACCAAACATTAAAACATCATTACCAAACATTAAAACATCATTACCAAACATTAAAACATCATTACCAAACATTAAAACATCATGACCAAACATTAAAACATCATGACCAAACATTAAAACATTACCAAACATTAAAACATTACCAAACATTAAAACATTACCAAACATTAAAACATTACCAAACATGACCAAACATTAAAACATGACCAAACATGACCAAACATGACCAAACATTAATACATGACCAAACATTAATACATGACCAAACATTAAAACATGACCAAACATTAAAACATGACCAAACATTAAAACATGACCAAACATTAAAACATGACCAAACATTAAAACATTAAAACATGACCAAACATTAAAACATTAAAACATGACCAAACATTAATACATGACCAAACATTAAAACATTACCAAACATGACCAAACATTAAAACATTACCAAACATGACCAAACATTAAAACATTACCAAACATTAAAACATCATTACCAAACATTACCAAACATTAAAACATTACCAAACATTAATACATGACCAAACATTAAAACATGACCAAACATTAAAACATTAAAACATTACCAAACATGACCAAACATTAAAACATTACCAAACATTAAAACATTACCAAACATGACCAAACATTAAAACATTACCAAACATTAAAACATGACCAAACATTAAAACATGACCAAACATTAAAACATGACCAAACATTAAAACATGACCAAACATTAAAACATGACCAAACATTAAAACATGACCAAACATTAAAACATGACCAAACATTAAAACATGACCAAACATTAAAACATTAAAACATTACCAAACATGACCAAACATTAAAACATTACCAAACATTAAAACATTAAAACATGACCAAACATTAAAACATTACCAAACATTAAAACATCATTACCAAACATTAAAACATCATTACCAAACATTAAAACATCATTACCAAACATTAAAACATCATTACCAAATATTAAAACATTACCAAACATTAAAACATTACCAAACATGACCAAACATTAAAACATGACCAAACATTAAAACATGACCAAACATTAAAACATGACCAAACATTAAAACATGACCAAACATGACCAAACATTAAAACATGACCAAACATTAAAACATGACCAAACATTAAAACATGACCAAACATTAAAACATGACCAAACATGACCAAACATGACCAAACATGACCAAACATTAAAACATGACCAAACATTAAAACATGACCAAACATTAAAACATCATTACCAAACATTAAAACATCATTACCAAACATTAAAACATCATTACCAAACATTAAAACATTACCAAACATTAAAACATTACCAAACATTAAAACATCATTACCAAACATTAAAACATCATTACCAAACATTAAAACATTACCAAACATTGGGGTTCTGTAGCTCAGTTGGTAGAGCATGGCGCTTGTAACGCCAGGGTAGTGGGTTCGATCCCCGGGACCACCCATACGTAGAATGTATGCACACATGACTGTAAGTCGCTTTGGATAGAAGCGTCTGCTAAATGGCATATATTATTATTATTATTATTATTATAAAACATTACCAAACATGACCAAACATTAAAACATGACCAAACATTAAAACATGACCAAACATTAAAACATGACCAAACATGACCAAACATTAAAACATGACCAAACATGACCAAACATTACCAAACATGACCAAACATTAAAACATGACCAAACATTAAAACATGACCAAACATTAAAACATGACCAAACATTAAAACATGACCAAACATTAAAACATGACCAAACATTAAAACATTAAAACATTATTACCAAACATTAAAACATCATTACCAAACATTAAAACATCATTACCAAACATTAAAACATCATTACCAAACATTAAAACATCATTACCAAACATTAAAACATCATTACCAAACATTAAAACATCATTACCAAACATTACAACATTACCAAACATTACAACATTACCAAACATTAAAACATGACCAAACATGACCAAACATGACCAAACATGACCAAACATGACCAAACATGACCAAACATGACCAAACATGACCAAACATTAATACATGACCAAACATTAAAACATGACCAAACATTAAAACATGACCAAACATTAAAACATGACCAAACATTAAAACATGACCAAACATTAAAACATGACCAAACATTAAAACATGACCAAACATTAAAACATTAATACATGACCAAACATTAAAACATGACCAAACATTAAAACATCATTACCAAACATTACCAAATATTAAAACATTACCAAATATTAAAACATTACCAAATATTAAAACATTAAAACATGACCAAACATTACCAAACATGACCAAACATTAAAACATTACCAAACATTAAAACATCATTACCAAACATTACCAAATATTAAAACATTACCAAACATTAAAACATTACCAAACATGACCAAACATTAAAACATGACCAAACATTACCAAACATTACCAAACATTACCAAACATGACCAAACATTAATACATGACCAAACATTAAAACATGACCAAACATTAAAACATGACCAAACATTAAAACATGACCAAACATTACCAAACATTAAAACATGACCAAACATTAAAACATGACCAAACATTAAAACATGACCAAACATTAAAACATTAAAACATTACCAAACATGACCAAACATTAAAACATTACCAAACATTAAAACATTAAAACATGACCAAACATTAAAACATTAAAACATTACCAAACATTAAAACATCATTACCAAACATTAAAACATCATTACCAAACATTAAAACATTACCAAATATTAAAACATTACCAAATATTAAAACATTACCAAACATTAAAACATTACCAAACATGACCAAACATTAAAACATGACCAAACATTAAAACATGACCAAACATTAAAACATGACCAAACATTAAAACATGACCAAACATGACCAAACATTAAAACATGACCAAACATTAAAACATGACCAAACATTAAAACATGACCAAACATGACCAAACATGACCAAACATTAAAACATGACCAAACATGACCAAACATGACCAAACATTAAAACATGACCAAACATTAAAACATCATTACCAAACATTAAAACATCATTACCAAACATTAAAACATCATTACCAAACATTAAAACATCATTACCAAACATTAAAACATGACCAAACATTAAAACATGACCAAACATGACCAAACATTAATACATGACCAAACATTAAAACATGACCAAACATTAAAACATGACCAAACATTAAAACATGACCAAACATTAAAACATTACCAAACATTAAAACATGACCAAACATTAAAACATCATTACCAAACATTACCAAACATTAAAACATTACCAAACATTAAAACATTACCAAACATTAAAACATTACCAAACATTAAAACATTACCAAACATGACCAAACATTAAAACGTGACCAAACATTAAAACATGACCAAACATTAAAACATGACCAAACATTAAAACATGACCAAACATTAAAACATCATTACCAAACATTAAAACATCATTACCAAACATTAAAACATCATTACCAAACATTAAAACATCATGACCAAACATTAAAACATCATGACCAAACATTAAAACATCATGACCAAACATTACCAAATATTAAAACATTACCAAACATTAAAACATTACCAAACATGACCAAACATTAAAACATGACCAAACATTACCAAACATTACCAAACATTACCAAACATGACCAAACATTAATACATGACCAAACATTAAAACATGACCAAACATTAAAACATGACCAAACATTAAAACATGACCAAACATTAAAACATGACCAAACATTAAAACATGACCAAACATTAAAACATGACCAAACATTAAAACATGACCAAACATTAAAACATTAAAACATTACCAAACATGACCAAACATTAAAACATTACCAAACATTAAAACATTAAAACATGACCAAACATTAAAACATTACCAAACATTAAAACATTACCAAACATTAAAACATCATTACCAAACATTAAAACATCATTACCAAACATTAAAACATTACCAAATATTAAAACATTACCAAACATTAAAACATTACCAAACATGACCAAACATTAAAACATGACCAAACATTAAAACATGACCAAACATTAAAACATGACCAAACATTAAAACATGACCAAACATGACCAAACATTAAAACATGACCAAACATTAAAACATGACCAAACATTAAAACATGACCAAACATTAAAACATGACCAAACATGACCAAACATGACCAAACATTAAAACATGACCAAACATGACCAAACATGACCAAACATTAAAACATGACCAAACATTAAAACATGACCAAACATTAAAACATCATTACCAAACATTAAAACATCATTACCAAACATTAAAACATCATTACCAAACATTAAAACATCATTACCAAACATTAAAACATTAAAACATGACCAAACATTAAAACATGACCAAACATGACCAAACATTAATACATGACCAAACATTAAAACATGACCAAACATTAAAACATGACCAAACATTAAAACATGACCAAACATTAAAACATTACCAAACATTAAAACATGACCAAACATTAAAACATCATTACCAAACATTAAAACATCATTACCAAACATTACCAAACATTAAAACATTACCAAACATTAAAACATTACCAAACATTAAAACATTACCAAACATTAAAACATTACCAAACATTAAAACATTAAAACGTGACCAAACATTAAAACATGACCAAACATTAAAACATGACCAAACATTAAAACATGACCAAACATTAAAACATGACCAAACATTAAAACATCATTACCAAACATTAAAACATGACCAAACATTAAAACATGACCAAACATTAAAACATGACCAAACATTAAAACATCATTACCAAACATTAAAACATCATTACCAAACATTAAAACATTACCAAACATTAAAACATTACCAAACATTAAAACATTACCAAACATGACCAAACATTAAAACATGACCAAACATGACCAAACATGACCAAACATTAATACATGACCAAACATTAATACATGACCAAACATTAAAACATGACCAAACATTAAAACATGACCAAACATTAAAACATGACCAAACATTAAAACATGACCAAACATTAAAACATTAAAACATGACCAAACATTAAAACATTAAAACATGACCAAACATTAATACATGACCAAACATTAAAACATTACCAAACATGACCAAACATTAAAACATTACCAAACATTAAAACATCATTACCAAACATTACCAAACATTAAAACATGACCAAACATTAAAACATGACCAAACATTAAAACATGACCAAACATTAAAACATGACCAAACATTAAAACATGACCAAACATTAAAACATGACCAAACATTACCAAACATTACCAAACATTAAAACATTACCAAACATTAAAACATTACCAAACATGACCAAACATGACCAAACATTAAAACATTACCAAACATTAAAACATTACCAAACATTAAAACATTACCAAACATTAAAACATTACCAAACATTACCAAACATTAAAACATTACCAAACATTAAAACATTACCAAACATTAAAACATTACCAAACATTAAAACATTACCAAACATTAAAACATTACCAAACATTAAAACATTAAAACATGACCAAACATTAAAACATGACCAAACATTAAAACATGACCAAACATTAAAACATGACCAAACATTAAAACATGACCAAACATTAAAACATGACCAAACATTAAAACATGACCAAACATTAAAACATGACCAAACATTACCAAACATTAAAACATGACCAAACATTACCAAACATTAAAACATGACCAAACATTAAAACATGACCAAACATTACCAAACATTAAAACATGACCAAACATTAAAACATGACCAAACATTAAAACATGACCAAACATTAAAACATGACCAAACATTAAAACATGACCAAACATTAAAACATTAAAACATTACCAAACATTAAAACATTAATACATGACCAAACATTAACACATGACCAAACATTAAAACATGACCAAACATTAAAACATTACCAAACATTACCAAACATTAAAACATGACCAAACATTACCAAACATTAAAACATAACCAAACATTACCAAACATTAAAACATGACCAAACATTACCAAACATCCAAACATTACCAAACATTAAAACATGACCAAACATTAAAACATTACCAAACATTACCAAACATTAAAACATGACCAAACATTACCAAACATTACCAAACATTAAAACATGACCAAACATTAAAACATTACCAAACATTAAAACATGACCAAACATTACCAAACATTACAACATGACCAAACATTACAACATGACCAAACATTACAACATGACCAAACATTACAACATGACCAAACATTACAACATGACCAAACATTACAACATGACCAAACATTACAACATGACCAAACATTACAACATGACCAAACATTACAACATGACCAAACATTACAACATGACCAAACATTACAACATGACCAAACATTACAACATGACCAAACATTACAACATGACCAAACATTAACACATGACCAAGCATGAACTCTTATCACTACCCTCAGGCACTCTCAGCCCATCCCACCTATCACCATAGACCAACCCTCAGCCACTCTCAGCCCATCCCACCTATCACCATAGACCAACCTTCAGCCCATCCCACCTATCACCATAGACCAACCCCCAGCCACTCTCAGCCCATCCCACCTATCACCATAGACCAACCCTCAGCCACTCTCAGCCCATCCCACCTATCACCATAGACCAACCCTCAGCCACTCTCAGCCCATCCCACCTATCACCATAGACCAACCCTCAGCCACTCTCAGCCCATCCAACCTATCACCATAGACCAACCCTCAGCCACTCTCAGCCCATCCCACCTATCACCACAGACCAACCCTCAGCCCATCCCACCTATCACCATAGACCAACCTTCAGCCCATCCCACCTATCACCACAGACCAACCCTCAGCCACTCTCAGCCCATCCCACCTATCACCATAGACCAACCTTCAGCCCATCACACCTATCACCACAGACAAACCCTCAGCCCATCCCACCTATCACCACAGACAAACCCTCAGCCCATCCCACCTATCACCACAGACAAATCCTCAGCCCATCCCACCTATCACCATAGACCAACCTTCAGCCCATCCCACCTATCACCACAGACCATCCTTATTTTGGTTTTCATGTGCCATGTATTTTTCAACATTTTTTAACCTATCTAATTGTATATTATCCACAGATTGTGAGCTAAAGATGAAAACCTTTCCTACCAGTATTATTATATTATTTGTCGACTTCCAGATCACCCAACACTATTTGTAAGGTTAATTTTAAATGCATGTTTTTGAACCATTCCTGAATCTGAGACCAGAAACAAGATACATAGGGGCAACTCCAGAATAAATGATCTATTGGTTCTGTCTCTTCACAGCAACAGCTACAGAGCTGAAATTGTTGTACGCCCCATGTGATTGTGTGTGTGTGTTGCTGGCAAGAATTTTTGTATAATAATTTACATTGGAAAAACTGTTTTTGTACCCGTTCATAAACCATGTGCCGATTCCACGGTACATCACAAATCTCTTCCCATTTATTTTGCAACATGTATGGCACAGCTGTCAACATTTTTGTCCTCAGATGAAACTGGTATATTTCTCTATTTATGCAAGTTCCTTTCAGCCATTTAGTATCATTAATAATGTCAGACAAACTAGTTCCCTGCTGTCTCTCTTTTCCACTTGCCTCCTCCATTGTGGTGGTGCTGTAATCAGTTGGTTGTACATTTGGATTGAGCAGATACTCCCATATATTTATGATAGCTGCATGTGACAACTCCTCCATTTCTATTCATAATGTCTTTAATAAATATAATACCACATAATACCATTTTCCCCATGAAGAATGTTATTTATTCATCAGTATATTTGACTCACTATTTGTTGTCATATTTGTTGTCTTTTCTGGAGGATAAGACTGAGATTGTAACCAGCTTTGTGTGTCTTGTTTAAGAAAGGGCCATACTTTAAACAACATTTATTTTTCAATTAGTCATACATTACAAGTTGTAATCTGTATAAAGTCCTTCTGTAGCTCAGTTGGTAGAGCATGGCGCTTGTAACGCCAGGGTAGTGGGTTCGATTCCCGGGACCACCCATACGTAGAATGTATGCACACATGACTGTAAGTCGCTTTGGATAAAAGCGTCTGCTAAATGGCATTTATTATTATTATATTATTATTATTATTATTATTATTATTATATTATTATTAAAGGCCATTTTTGAACAAAGGATGAGTCTTTCTTAAAAATCTTTGGGTTTAATTATAACTTATGTATGAGTGAAGCTTTTAGTGAGAGGTTTAAAGCTTTAATATGTCATAATATTTGCCCCCCCAAACTCATTCATTATTTAAATATGCATGTTTAATTATGTCTGGCTTAGTATTTGAAATATTTTTTTGCTCATATGATTAAACAAACAAGTTGTCTGGAGTAGGCAGCTCCATTATTAAATAAACTGAAAGGTCCAAAGAGTTAATCAATGTGATTTGTGTTTTTCCATAAATAGACAAGTATTTACCTCTGTGGATGCAGAATCTTATCTATTTTTGCAGACTTACTGTTGAAATTGATTGTGGTAAGTTAATTTATATTTTGAGGTATTAATACCAAGTACTTCACCATCTGCCCATTTATCGAATCGCTGAGCTGACAAGGTAAAACAAATCTGCCGTTCTGCCCCTGAGCAAGGCAGTTAACCCACTGTTCCCCTGAGCAAGGCAGTTAACCCACTGTTCCCCTGAGCAAGGCAGTTAACCCACTGTTCCCCTGAGCAAGGCAGTTAACCCACTGTTCCCTGGGCAAGGCAGTTAACCCACTGTTCCCTGGGCACCGAAGACATGGATTCTGATTAAGGAAGCCCCCCGCACCTCTCTGATTCAGAGGGGTTGGGTTAAATGTGGAAGACACATTTCAGTTGAAGCAATTCAGATGTACAACTGACTAGGTTTCCCTACGTGTTTACACTACCTTGTAGTTTACCAATGTCTTTTCACGATCCAATACGTAATATGGTACTGTATAATCATTAAGATTTAGTCCAGAGAGGCTAGAAAATGTATCAAGATCTTCATTGAGACTTTGCAGGGATCCAAGTTGCGGACTTCAGAACACGTAACTCATTGGCATACTCAGCCTGTATAATTAATGATAGTAATGGTTGCTCTGAAAAACAGAACTATTTGAACTCATGATAAAGCATTCCAACAAATCAGAAAGTGAAACAGTCTGCTCGCTGGGGACCTTTACATTGGGTGTTGGGTGTGAGCTGGTCCATGAGTAAGACTTTAACTACATGCCTGTACTCTAGTTCTGTAAACATTTTGTTCATCTCTTGTGTCCTAAGTAATTTGTTATGGGCTTCACTTTCTCCCCTGTTACCCTTTGGGGTGGTGGACGGGTACGTGTGGTGTGGTGGAGGGATAGGATGGTGTGTTTTGGGTGGTGGAAGGATAGGGTGGTGGGTTTGGGGTGGTGGAGGGGTAGGACGGTGAGTTTGGGCTGGTGAAGGGGTAGGATGGTGGGTTTGGGGTGGTGGGTTTGGGGTGGTGGGTTTGGGGTAGGACGGTGGGTTTGGGCTGGTGAGAGAGGGTAGGATGGTGGGTTTGGGCTGGTGAGAGGGGTAGGATGGTGGGTTTGGCTGGTGAGAGGGGTAGGATGGTGGGGTTTGGCTGGTGAGAGAGGTAGGATGGTGGGTTTGGGCTGGTGGAGGGGTAGGATGGTGAGAGGGGTAGGATGGTGGGTTTGGGCTGGTGAGAGGGTAGGATGGTGGGTTTGGGCTGGTGAGAGAGGAGCAGGTCTCGGTGGTGCTTTGTTTGGAAGGAGAAACTCTGATTTGAAGGTTGTTTGGGAACAACCAGGAGAGTCATTAGTATAGCAATACAAGTGAGAAGGATACCCTGTAACATCTGGACTTAATGCTGTGTACCTTACCTCTTCATGAACCAAAACAGTCCGTCCTCAGACAGAAACTCTTACCCTAAAGGTATGATCAAATAGATTTGCAGGTTGAGGAAATGAGATTTTAAGAGCTTTTGGTCAACTTCCCTATTGAGGTGGTGATCCGCTAAAGGAAACCTGCTGCTCTCCTGAGCATGTTTATATGTGCAGTGGGATGTTTTGTCTAGTGGACCAGCATTGACTCACTATAACAGCAGACATCATTCTGTAGAATTACTCTGAAGAGGTTTATCTGGTCCCCAATGACCTGTCCACCTTTTTGATTGGCCCACATGGTGTGACCTCACAAGCACAGCAGTGCCTGGCTCACTCCACTTCCCCTCTCATTCTCCTCCCCTCTGCCCAGATTCTCTGTCTCCACTCCCTCTGGAATCAATGAAAAGAGGCCTGGAGTGCTGTGGAAGACTTCTCTGTCTGGCTGCTCAGGGCCTGAAAGCACTGTCACTAAGGGGTTATTATGTGTGTGCGTGTGAAAAGGAGAGACTTTAATACACCCCCACTTATGGCTGTGTGTGAGAGAAAGAACGCCAGAGAGGCTGAATACACTCCCACTCAGAGGCTCGTCCAAAAGAGAGAGGAGAGCCTCTGTTCACATCAGAGGCCACCATGGCACGGCGCCCTGTGGCGCCCTCCGTTTTGGAATTGCCCTGGCTCCTCCCCTTTTGTCTTCATGAAACGACAAGGAAACTACTGTATTAATCCAGAAACCTTCTCTTTCACTGTGCCAGTGTGGAACCAGTCCTACTCAAGACTGCAGAGTGCCTTGCAGCAGATGTTCTCATGTTTTAGAAATGTTTTTAGGAGTGAATCAATACTTTGTTGCCCAAAAAAGAGTGAGATATACTTTGTCCTCTGCCTGAGGAAGGGCCCCTCTGTCCTCTGCCTGAGGAAGGGCCCCTCTGTCCTCTGCCTGAGGAAGGGCCCCTCTGTCCTCTGCCTGAGGAAGGGCCCCCTCTGTCCTCTGCCTGAGGAAGGGCCCCCTCTGTCCTCTGCCTGAGGAAGGGCCCCCTCTGTCCTCTGCCTGAGGAAGGGCCCCTCTGTCCTCTGCCTGAGGAAGGGCCCCCTCTGTCCTCTGCCTGAGGAAGGGCCCCCTCTGTCCTCTGCCTGAGGAAGGGCCCCCTCTGTCCTCTGCCTGAGGAAGGCCCCCCTCTGTCCTCTGCCTGAGAAGGGCCCCCTCTGTCCTCTGCCTGAGGAAGGGCCCCCTCTGTCCTCTGCCTGAGGAAGGGCCCCCTCTGTCCTCTGCCTGAGGAAGGGCCCCCTCTGTCCTCTGCCTGAGGAAGGGCCCCCTCTGTCCTCTGCCTGAGGAAGGGCCCCCTCTGTCCTCTGCCTGAGGAAGGGCCCCCTCTGTCCTCTGCCTGAGGAAGGGCCCCCCTCTGTCCTCTGCCTGAGGAAGGGCCCCCCTCTGTCCTCTGCCTGAGGAAGGGCCCCCCTCTGTCCTCTGCCTGAGGAAGGGCCCCCCTCTGTCCTCTGCCTGAGGAAGGGCCCCCCTCTGCCTGAGGAAGGGCCCCCCTCTGCCTGAGGAAGGGCCCCCCTCTGCCTGAGGAAGGGCCCCCCTCTGCCTGAGGAAGGGCCCCCCTCTGTCCTCTGCCTGAGGAAGGGCCCCCCTCTGCCTGAGGAAGGGCCCCCCTCTGTCCTCTGCCTGTGAGAGAAAGAACGCCAGAGAGGCTGTCCTCTGCCTGAGGAAGGGCCGGGAGGCTAATAGAGAAAAGTCTCAGCAAAGGAATGCCAACTACAATAAATGGGGCTATGGAAGGGAAAGAAACTTGTTTTTGAAAAGTTAAACAAAAGCACTGAGCTTTGTGTGAACTTTGCGGTTTAAAGGCTGAGTCATATTTTATTATGTACCGTTATTGGTGTTTTAATAGTGAAGAGAATAAAGAGATTTCTTTTGAGTCAGATCACAGAGCCGATAACATGAGGAAAACATGGGAGAATTACGATGGGACTGTTTATCTGAGACTTGACTCCATTTGATCACAGAATCATTTTTTTACAAATCTTTCTGACTGTTTGGTTTGAACGGAAGGCCAAGTAGCCTATCCTCAACACATGTAAATGATCTACTGCTCAGATTTGTATTTTAATTACTTAAAAAACGTAAGCATATGCAACATTAACTAGTTTAAAAACATTCTGTAACAATGAGGTTCATGCAGTTGGCTATAGGCCCAATACATTATCACTGCATATTGAATTGTCCTGCCAATATTGTTCTTCTGAGACCATTTTGACATTGTTTTCAAATGTTAGGTATATGATCACACTGGTAATAGATCATGTGTTGTGTTATTTGTGAGTCACAGCTGAGTGAGCATAATAAATAACTTTTTTTTTTACTAGACAGATGGCCTTCATCTGATGGTCAGTCTGAGGGGAGGGAAGAAGCAGTGGTGAGGCTGCCTCTCAGCCATACTCTCCCTCCCTTCCCCCCACTCTCCTCCCTTCCCCCACTCTCCCTCCCATCCCTCCACTCTCCCTCCCATCCCTCCACTCTCCCTCCCATCCCTCCACTCTCCCTGCCTTCCCTCCACTCTCCCTGCCTTCCCTCCACTCTCCCTGCCTTCCCTCCACTCTCCCTGCCTTCCCTCCACTCTCCCTCCCTTCCCTCCACTCTCCCTCCCTTCCTCCACTCTCCCTCCCTTCCCTCCACTCTCCCTCCCTTCCCCCCACTCTCCCTCCCTTCCCCCCACTCTCCCTCCCATCCCTCCACTCTCCCTCCCATCCCTCCACACTCCATCCCTTCCCTTCACTCTCCCTCCACTCTCCCTCCCTTTCCTCCACTCTCCCTCCCATCCCTCCACTCTCCCTCCCATCCCTCCACTCTCCCTCCCATCCCTCCACTCTCCCTCCCATCCCTCCACTCTCCCTCCCTTCCCTCCACTCTCCCTCCCTTCCGCCACTCTCCCTCCCTTCCCGCCACTCTCCCTCCCTTCCCGCCACTCTCCCTCCCTTCCCTCCACTCTCCCTCCCTTCCCTCCACTCTCCCTCCCTTCCCTCCCTCTCCCTCCCATCCCTCCACTCTCCCTCCCATCCCTCCACTCTCCCTCCCATCCCTCCACTCTCCCTCCCATCCCTCCACTCTCCCTCCCATCCCTCCACTCTCCCTCCCATCCCTCCACTCTCCCTCCCATCCCTCCACTCTCCCTCCCATCCCTCCACTCTCCCTCCCTTCCCTCTCAGCCATACTCCCCATCCCTCCACTCTCCCTCCCTTCCCTCTCAGCCATACTCCCCATCCCTCCACTCTCCCTCCCATCCCTCCACTCTCCCTCCCATCCCTCCACTCTCCCTCCCATCCCCCCCTTCCCTCCACTCTCTCTCCCTTCCTCCACTCTCTCTCCTTCCCTCCACTCTCTCTCCCTTCCCTCCACTCTCTCTCCCTTCCCTCCACTCTCTCTCCCTTCCCTCCACTCTCTCTCCCTTCCCTCCACTCTCTCTCTCCCTTCCCTCCACTCTCTCTCTCCCTTCCCTCCACTCTCTCTCTCCCTTCCCTCCACTCTCTCTCTCCCTTCCCTCCACTCTCTCTCTCCCCTCCACTCTCCCTCCCATCCCTCCACTCTCCCTCCCATCCCTCCACTCTCCCTCCCTTCCCTCTCAGCCATACTCCCCATCCCTCCACTCTCCCTCCCTTCCCTCTCAGCCATACTCCCCATCCCTCCACTCTCCCTCCCATCCCTCCCTTCCCTCCACTCTCTCTCCCTTCCCTCCACTCTCTCTCCTTCCCTCCCTCTCTCTCCCTTCCGTCCACTCTCTCTCCCTTCCTCCACTCTCTCTCCCTCCCATCCCTCCACTCTCCCTCCACTCTCTCTCCCTTCCCTCCACTCTCTCTCCCTTCCCTCCACTCTCTCTCCCTTCCTCCACTCTCTCTCCCTTCCCCCACTCTCCCCCCACTCTCTCCACTCTCTCTCCCTCCCCCCACTCTCTCCACTCTCCCCCACTCTCTCCACTCTCTCTCTCCTTCCCTCCCTTCCCTCCACTCTCTCCCTTCTCTCCCTTCCCTCCACTCTCTCCCTTCTCTCCCTTCCTCCACTCTCTCTCCCTTCCCTCCACTCTCTCTCCCTTCTCTCCACTCTCTCTCCCTTCCCTCCACTCTCTCTCCCTTCTCTCCACTCTCTCTCCCTTCCCTCCACTCTCCCTCCACTCTCCCTCCCTCTGCTGAGAAAAGGGGACAACATCTTCCAGCTGATGGTGAAACTCAAGTCACACTGCATTATTTCTGCTTCCTGCACTAATTCATGTTGTTACTCTTATGGCCAGAGAGAGAGCATTTTCTGTCTGATAATAAAGTGTTGAACAAGGTGTTGGCACAGTGCAGAATAACAACTTAAACATGAACTTACTCATAAAAACAGCAGTATTCGTTGAGTCTGTATCCGTTGATTCTCTGTAAGTCATGGTAATCTTACGGTATCATCTTTCCTGTAGGTTCCAGGCCTCTTTTACAGGCTATGGCTTCATGAAACTGTGCAGACATGGTGATCTGAGCTATCTGATTGGCCAGCGGTAGGCCTATAGGTGCACTTGATTTGCTCTCTATGTCTGCCTGTTAGGCAGAGTTTTAAAACTGTATATATATTTTTTAAATGTAACCTTTATTTAACTAGGCAAGTCAGTTAAGAACAAATTCTTATTTACAATGACGGCCTAGGAACAGTGGGTTAACTGCCCTGTTCAGGGCAGAACGACAGATTTTTTACCTCGTCAGTTCATGGATTCGATCCAGCAACCTTACTGGCCCAACGCTCTAACCACTAGGCTACCTGCCTTCAGACACGTGAATTGGTTCAAAATGGGAACACTTTGCATTCTTCTAGGACTAGGAAGAATGAATCAAGTGCACCTTCCGTCAACAGTGTGAAACCAATACAAAAAATGGAATGCAAAGCTTTATCTTAAGTTAAAAAATATATATAATAATATATACAATTTTTTACAAGAGTGTTTGGTGAATGTCTTGGAGACTGGTCGGTGACCACTACCATAGATTGTTTCTTAGGAAATTACCACATGGGTACCAGTAGGAGGCAGGCAGATCATGATAGCAAGGGGTACCAGTAGCAGGCAGGTAGATCACATGATAGCAAGGGGTACCAGGTAGATGTAAATGTAATGCAGATCACATGATAGCAAGGGGTACCAGTAGGAGGCAGGCAGATCACATGAAAGCAAGGGGAACCAGTAGAGGCAGGTAGATCACATGATAGCAAGGGGTACCAGTAGGAGGCAGGCAGATCACATGAAAGCAAGGGGAACCAGTAGGAGGCAGGCAGATCACATGATAGCAAGGGGAACCAGTAGGAGGCAGGTAGATCACATGAAAGCAAGGGGAACCAGTAGGAGGCAGGCAGATCACATGAAAGCAAGGGGAACCAGTAGGAGGTAGGCAGGTCACATGATAGCAAGGGGAACCAGTAGGAGGCAGGCAGATCACATGATAGCAAGGGGAACCAGTAGGAGGTAGGCAGGTCACATGATAGCAAGGGGAACCAGTAGGAGGTAATGTAATTACAACAATATTGAATGAACACTTATTTTAATATAATACATCAATAAAATCAATTTAGCCTCAAATAAATAATGAAACATGTTCAATTTGGTTTAAATAGTGCAAAAACAAAGTGTTGGAGAAGAAAGTAAAAGTGCAATATGTGCCATGTAAGAAAGCTAACGTTTAAGTTCCTTGCTCAGAACATGAGAACATATGAAAGCTGGTGGTTCCTTTTAACATGAGTCTTCAATATTCCCAGGGAAGAAGTTTTAGGTTGTTAGGTAGTTATTATAGGAATTGTAGAACTATTTCTCTCTACCATTTGTATTTCATTAACCTTTGACTATTGGATGTTCTTATAGGCACTTTAGTATTGCCAGTGTAACAGTATAGCTTCCGTCCCTCTCCTCGCCCCTACCTGGGCTCGAACCAGGAACACATCGACAACAGCCACCCTCGAAGCAGCGTTACCCATGCAGAGCAAGGGGAATAACCACTCCAAGTCTCAGAGCAAGTGATGTTTGAAACGTTATTAGCGCGCACCCCGCTAACTAGCTATCCATTTCACATCGGTTACACCAGCCTAATCTCGGGAGTTGATAGACTTGAAGTCATAAACAGCGCAATGCTTGAAGCATTGAGAAGAGCTGCTGGCAATTCGCACTAAAGTGCTGTTTGAATGAATGCTTACGAGCCTGCTGGTGCCTACCATCGCTCAGTCAGACTGCTCTATCAAATCATAGACTAAGTTATAACATAATAACACAGAGAAATATGAGCCTTAGGTCATTAAAATGGTAAAATCCGGAAACTATCATCTTGAAAACAAGACGTTTATTCTTTCAGTGAAATACGGAACCGTTCCGTATTTTATCTAACGGGTGGCAACCATAAGTCTAAATATTGCTGTTTACATTGCACAACCTTCAATGTTATGTCATAATTACGTAAAATTCTGGCAAATTAGGCGGCCCAAACTGTTGCGTATACACTGACTCTGCGTGCAATGAACGCAAGAGAAGTGACACAATTTCACCTGGTTAATATTGCCTGCTAACCTGGATATCTAGCTAAATATGCAGGTTTAAAAATATATACTTCTGTGTTTTGATTTTAAGAAAAGCATTGGTGTTTATGGTTTAGGTACACATTGGAGCAACGGCAGTCCTTTTTCACGAATACGCACCACATCGATTATATGCAACGCAGGACACGCTAGATAAACTAGTAATATCATCAACCATGTGTAGTTAACTAGTGATTATGATTGATTTTTATAAGATGAGTTTAATGCTAGCTAGCAACTTACCTTGGCTTCTACTTCATTCACGTAACATGCAGGCTCCTCGTGGAGTGCAATGTAATCAGGTGGTTAGTGTTAGTTAACTGTAAGGTTGCAAGATTGAATCCCAGAGCTGACAAGGTAAAAAAATCTGTCGTTCTGTCCCTGAACAAGGCAGGTAATCCACCATTCATAGCCCATCATTGAAAATAAGAATGTGGTCTTAACTGACTTGCCTAGTTAAATAAAGGTGTAAAAAATGTTTTTTTTTTAATTATTATTATTATTTTTGGCCAAATCGGTGTCCAAAAATTCCAATTTCCGATTGTTATGAAAACTTGAAATCGGCCCTATTTAATCGGCCATTCCGATTAATCGTTCAACCTCTAGTATGGAGAGTTCTTGGTACTGTAGCACCTGCCTCTGATGCTGGCACTTGGCAGTGGTCCTGGTACCTCATACCAAAAATGTGACAAATAATATATTTCCATACAAATGTATGTATTACAAATACATTTTAATATTGTTTATTTTTGACATAAAATATATTTTATGGATGCTTTTTATTTATATATATATATTTTGGTATGGGACAGGCCAGTCCTGTTACAGTGCTCAGCCTGTTGGTGCATTAGGCTGACAGTAAAAGCCTAAGTTAGGCCCAGTTGGAGGTTACATGTTTTGCCTTCTGATAACTAAGGAATGTTATGATTTAGCTTGTGATGGACACCATGACAATTAGATAATGGAATGATTTCCTGCCCTACAGAGGTTGCCACTTGTCATAAATCATATTTGTGTTTTATTACTGTAGTCCAACTGTTGCTAGGTTACATGAATTTGGGCTCATGAACGCAGCTGCCTGGTAAAGAAGGACAGATGACTGGGAAGGAGAAGACCCAAGCGGTGTCTGGCATTTCTCAGAAACTCTATTAAATTAATACAGTTGGCTTTGGGGATGACCAGTGAAATATACCTGCTGGAGAGCGCGTGCTACGGGTAGTGACCAGTGACCTGAGATAAGGCGGGGCTTTACCTAGCAAAGACTTATAGATGACCTAGAGCCAGTGGGTTTGGCTACAAATATGAAGTGAGGGCCAGCCAACAGGAGCATACAGTTCGCAGTGGTGGGTAGTATATGGGGCCTTGGTGACAAAACGTATGGCACTGTGATAGACTACATCCAATTTGCTGAGTAGAGTGTTGGAGGCTATTTTGTAAATGACATCGCCGAAGTCGAGGATAGTCAGTTTTATGAGGGTATGTTTAGCAGCATACGTGGATGCTTTGTTGCCATTTTGGATTGGAGATGCTTAATGTGAGTCTGGAAAGATAGTTTACAGTCGAACCACATACCTAGCTATTTTTAGTTGTCCACATATTCCAAGTCAGAACCATCCAGGTAGTGATGCTGGACGGGCAGTGATCGATTGAAGAGCATGCATTAGTTTTACTTGCACTTAAGAGCAGTTGGAGGCCACAGAAGGAGTGTTGTATGGCATACGTCTGGAGGTTTGTTAACACAGTGTCCAAAGAAGGGCCGAAAGTATAAAGAATGGTGTCGTCTGCAGAGGTGGATCAGAGAATCAAGAGCGACATCATTGATGTATACAGAGAAAAGAGTCGGCCCGAGAATTGAACCCAGTGGCACCCCTTTAGAGACAACAGGCCCTCCCATTTGACACACTGAACTGTATCTGAGAAGTAGTTGGTGAACCAGGCGAGGCAGTCATTTGAGAAACCAAGGCTGTTGAGTCTGCCGATAAGAATGCGGTGATTGACAGAGTCGAAGGCCTTGGCCAGGTCGATGAAGACTGCTGCACAGCACTGCCGGCAGGTAGTTGGGGAGTGGTGGAGCTGCAGAGCTCCAGTCTGGAGGCCCTGTGCACTGCAGTGCCCCGTGGGATGCCGTGTTAGCCAGGGAAGGCTCTCTGATCACAGATCATATTCATTTCAAATGGATTCTTTCAGACAGCATTAGAGCCACTCGTGATTGGACGATGCACCCAGTATGTGACCCTGATCATCATGCGTTTTGTAAAGATTCAAATTGACAAACTACTGACTGGATGAAGTTGATGGTGAACGTATATGGAATGGTTTGAATAATGAAACACACAAGTAACAAAATCACACATTTAAAAATGAACATGAGCTTGATTGGTATGTTCTGAGCAGGAAGACACAGTGTATGGATCAAGTTGGAAGAGTGCAGCATCTGGACTGTATAGTAAGGGGCCTGATACACACGCACACACACGTTCACACTCACTGTCATTAATACATTGCTGGGGGATTTATTTTAGGGTAGTAAGAAACCCTTTGGAGAGCTGCCTTAAGCATGTGAAATATTTTGCAATACAGAAATCTATATTTAATTCGGAAAGCCATATTCGTAGTGTGTTTCATGGCGTCTGTAAAGCTATGTGTTGCGACTGCTCAATACAGAGGAAATTAAATGTTTCCTCGTTGATTATATATCAAGACTTCTGCCCGACCCCCAACATGACCTTGTTATGGAACTTACAGGCTGGCTCAGCCCCCAACATGACCTTGTTATGGTACTTACAGCCAGGCTCAGCCCCCAACATGACCTTGTTATGGTACTTACAGCCAGGCTCAGCCCCCAACATGACCTTGTTATGGAACTTACAGCCAGGCTCAGCCCCCAACATGACCTTGTTAAGGGAACTTACAGCCAGGCTCAGCCCCCAACATGACCTTGTTATGGAACTTACAGCCAGACTCAGCCCCCAACATGACCTTGTTATGGAACTTACAGCCAGGCTCAGCCCCCAACATGACCTTGTTATGGAACTTACAGCCAGGCTCAGCCCCCAACATGACCTTGTTATGGAACTTACAGCCAGGCTCGGCCCCCAACATGACCTTGTTATGGAACTTACAGCCAGGCTCGGCCCCCAACATGACCTTGTTATGGAACTTACAGCCAGGCTCGGCCCCCAACATGACCTTGTTATGGAACTTACAGCCAGGCTCGGCCCCAACATGACCTTGTTATGGAACTTACAGCCAGGCTCGGCCCCCAACATGACCTTGTTATGGAACTTACAGCCAGGCTCAGTCAGCTGTATGGAGGTTTTATTCATTATGAAATATTGTGTCAGCTAAATGTTGCCCCTATTTATACAAGACAAATCCTGTGTAGAATTTAAATAAGCATTGAAGAAAATATCATGTTTTATTTATATGAGCTGTGATGTCGAAAGCGAACATGGCCTAGATAAAACAAATGTCTATTGATTTTTATCTGTTACACTTAACTTGAGTCCACAGTAGCATACAGAGCTTCTCACCTACATCAGGGTGGCTGGTTCACCCCAATGGGGTTTTAGGATTAAAGTCTGGCTCCATGTGCTGACGATGAGGTCATCCTGGCAGTACTAGTCTGCTGTGTAGGGCCCTTACATCATATCCTCTCAGTAGGAGAGTGAGGAGCAAAGATGAGGGGAGCGTGTGTGTTGGAGGGGGGTTTGCGCTGAGGGATTTCGCAGAGTCAGGGAGAACCATGGCTGAGGGCTTATCTCCCCCCTCCACACACACACACAGACTGAGCCACAGGAACACAAACCCTATTCTGCTGATGAGACAGACGCTATGGAGAGGGCCCAGACAGACGCTATGGAGAGGGCCCAGACAGACGCTATGGAGAGGGCCCAGACAGACGCTATGGAGAGGGCCCAGACAGACGCTATGGAGAGGGCCCAGACAGACGCTATGGAGAGGGCCCAGACAGACGCTATGGAGAGGGCCCAGACAGGCGCTATGGAGAGGGCCCAGACAGGCGCTATGGAGAGGGCCCAGACAGGCGCTATGGAGAGGGCCCAGACAGGCGCTATGGAGAGGGCCCAGACAGGCGCTATGGAGAGGGCCCAGACAGGCGCTATGGAGAGGGACAGGCGCTATGGAGAGGGCCCAGACAGGCGCTATGGAGAGGGCCCAGACAGGCGCTATGGAGAGGGCCCAGACAGGCGCTATGGAGAGGGCCCAGACAGGCGCTATGGAGAGGGCCCAGACAGGCGCTATGGAGAGGGCCCAGACAGGCGCTATGGAGAGGGCCCAGACAGGCGCTATGGAGAGGGCCCAGGCAGGCGCTATGGAGAGGGCCCAGACAGGCGCTATGGAGAGGGCCCAGGCAGGCGCTATGGAGAGGGCCCAGGCAGGCGCTATGGAGAGGGCCCAGGCAGGCGCTATGGAGAGGGCCCAGGCAGGCGCTATGGAGAGGGCCCAGGCAGGCGCTATGGAGAGGGCCCAGGCAGGCGCTATGGAGAGGGCCCAGGCAGGCGCTATGGAGAGGGCCCAGGCAGGCGCTATGGAGAGGGCCCAGGCAGGCGCTATGGAGAGGGCCCAGGCAGGCGCTATGGAGAGGGCCCAGGCAGGCGCTATGGAGAGGGCCCAGGCAGGCGCTATGGAGAGGGCCCAGGCAGGCGCTATGGAGAGGGCCCAGACTGGCGCGACAAGTCAGTTGTACAACTGAATGTATTCAACTGAAATGTGTCTTCCGCATTTAACCCAGCCGGGGGTTGCCTTAATCGACATCCACGTCTTCGGTGAGGTTTCACTCTCCTGCCGAGTTGAGGTGAGGGTTTCACTCCAGCATGGATTTAAAGCTCTAAGTGGTTTCTTGTGTTCCTGCAGTTTCATCATGTGGGAATCCATTTTGGTGGTGTTGATATGCTTGCAAATTCACCCTATGCTGCCCTCTGTTGGTCAGATATGGAGTATTGAATTGTCATTGGTTGAAACCATGTACTGGAGCTCTACGTTGCTCAAACTAGAGGAACTTCACAACTATAAAAAATAAAAAAAAGTTTTTCCCAAATTCATCTTGATGTCATTACGGCCCCACTAAATAAACAAAAGATCTCTGAAACAAACATTTTTGAGGGTCGGGGACAATGGGTTCACAGAAAAGAGAGAGTGGAGTTTTGAGGGGTTTTCCTAGTGGGGCCTATTGACTGAACTGGTCATATAACCGGTAAAGAAAGAGTGGAGTGCTGATTACAGACAAGTCCACACCCGCAAGCTGAGCCTCTTCCCAGATTGGAATGTTGCTATGCCAAAACTGCCATTTTCCTCACGTAGACTAACTGTCCACTACAGACGTTTATCTAGCTGTGACATTTACCATAATGGATGGCTTTTTATGGGACTCTTAGACATTACTGTCAGGGACCATTGTTGATATGTGAACAGTGTTACTCCATATTTGTCATAAAGCATCCAGTGTATTGCATAAGTCATTCCAGTAAATTGCTGCTTCTGTTGGCACTGTAAGATGAGAGATCACTGTTTTATCAACTTTTAATTGCAACATATTATGTCTTTATGCAACTTTGTCTTGACAGAATACAAAGGGGCTTTAGAGACACAGTATTCTGTGTCAGCATGTTTCTTCCAGATTCTTCTATTAAGCCTCATGCCTTGCCCTGTGTGTGTGTGTGTGTGTGTGTGTGTGTGTGTGTGTGTGTGTGTGTGTGTTGTGACTTAGCTACTGATGGTGTTAGCCACCTTCACCACCGGGTTACTTTCAGCGAGTCACTGCTGTTGTTTAGTTTCAATTCACCTCTATTCATTTTGTTGTACATTTATTTCATCACTCTGACTAACTGGACTGATCCCTCCAGTGAGTGTGGTGTCACGCTGCCCTCAGCCACTCTGCTCTCAGCCTCATATAGACTGATCTCTCCAGTGAGTGTGGTGTCACGCTGCCCTCAGCCTCATATGGACTGATCCCTCCAGTGAGTGTGGTGTCACGCTACCCTCAGCCTCATATGGACTGATCTCTCCAGTGAGTGTGGTGTCACGCTGCCCTCAGCCTCATATGGACTGATCCCTCCAGTGAGTGTGGTGTCACGCTGCCCTCAGCCTCATATGGACTGATCCCTCCAGTGAGTGTGGTGTCACGCTGCCCTCAGCCTCATATGGACTGATCCCTCCAGTGAGTGTGGTGTCACTCTGCCCTCAGCCTCATATGGACTGATCCCTCCAGTGAGTGTGGTGTCACTCTGCCCTCAGCCTCATATGGACTGATCCCTCCAGTGAGTGTGGTGTCACGCTGCCCTCAGCCTCATATGGACTGATCTCTCCAGTGAGTGTGGTGTCACGCTGCTCATAGCCTCATATGGACTGATCTCTCCAGTGAGTGTGGTGTCACTCTGCTCTCAGCCTCATATGGACTGATCCCTCCAGTGAGTGTGGTGTCACTCTGCCCTCAGCCTCATATAGACTGATCTCTTCAGTGAGTGTGGTGTCACGCTGCTCTCAGCCATGCTGCTCTCAGCCTCATATGGACTGATCCCTCCAGTGAGTGTGGTGTCACTCTGCCCTCAGCCTCATATAGACTGATCTCTCCAGTGAGTGTGGTGTCACTCTGCTCTCAGCCTCATATGGACTGATCCCTCCAGTGAGTGTGGTGTCACGCTGCCCTCAGCCTCATATGGACTGATCCCTCCAGTGAGTGTGGTGTCACGCTGCCCTCAGCCTCATATGGACTGATCTCTCCAGTGAGTGTGGTGTCACGCTGCCCTCAGCCTCATATAGACTGATCTCTCCAGTGAGTGTGGTGTCACGCTGCCCTCAGCCACTCTGCTCTCAGCCTCATATGGACTGATCCCTCCAGTGAGTGTGGTGTCACTCTGCTCTCAGCCTCATATAGACTGATCCCTCCAGTGAGTGTGGTGTCACTCTGCCCTCAGCCTCATATGGACTGATCCCTCCAGTGAGTGTGGTGTCACTCTGCCCTCAGCCACTCTGCTCTCAGCCTCATATGGACTTATCCCTCCAGTGAGTGTGGTGTCACTCTGCCCTCAGCCTCATATGGACTGATCCCTCCAGTGAGTGTGGTGTCACGCTGCCCTCAGCCACTCTGCTCTCAGCCTCATATGGACTGACCCCTCCAGTGAGTGTGGTGTCACCCTGCTCTCAACCAGTGATCACTGTTCAACAGTATGACTTTGGTTAATTTGGTTAGTTTCAATAGACCACCATTCATTTTTTTGTTTGTATCATCAGTGATATGACCAAACTGTCCCGGCCTCCCTCCAGTGGGTGGGGGGTGTCCTGTTGCATTCAGCCTCATAAATCAAATAAAGGTTTATTGGTCACATACACCGTTTACCAGATGTTATAGCGGGTCCAGTAAAATGCTTATGTTTCTATGGCCTAACAATACAGTGCAATGTTTATGTTACTAGGGCCTAACAATATAGTACAATGTTTATGTTACTAGGGCCTAACAATATAGTACAATGTTTATGTTACTAGGGCCTAACAATATAGTACAATGTTTATGTTACTAGGGCCTAACAATATAGTACAATGTTTATGTTACTAGGACCTAACAATCCAGGACAATGTTTGTTACTAGGACCTAACAATACAGTACAATGTTTGTTACTAGGGCCTAACAATACAGTACAATGTTTATGTTACTAGGGCCTAACAATACAGTACAATGTTTATGTTACTAGGACCTAACAATACTGTACAATGTTTACGTTACTAGGACCTAACAATACTGTACAATGTTTACGTTACTAGGGCCTAAAAATACTGTACAATGTTTACGTTACTAGGGCCTAACAATACTGTACAATGTTTACGTTACTAGGGCCTAACAATACAGTACAATGTTTACGTTACTAGGGCCTAACAATACAGTACAATGTTTGTTACTAGGGCCTAACAATACAGTACAATGTTTGTTACTAGGGCCTAACAATACAGTACAATGTTTATGTTACTATGGCCTAACACTCCAGGACAATGTTTATGTTACTATGGCCTAACACTCCAGGACAATGTTTATGTTACTATGGCCTAACACTCCAGGACAATGTTTATGTTTCTATGGCCTAACACTCCAGGACAATGTTTGTTTCTATGGCCTAACACTCCAGGACAATGTTTATGTTACTATGGCCTAACACTCCAGGACAATGTTTATGTTACTAATGATAATAAAAACATGTCCGCTGAGTCAGTGACCACTGTTCCACATTTATAGCAGCCAAATCAGCAACCAGGCAGCAGCAGAGCGAGTCTAAACGCCCTCTATCTCCATGTCATCAGGCCCAGCTGGGACAATACAGCCCCACGGGCCCCCGTCAGCCAATACCAATAAGCCAGACAGTTTTTTAATACCTCCGCCAGGGACCCTGTTATTGCAGCGAATAGAATTGCAATGTGCGAGTGATGTCGCTGTCAGGCGCTGCTGTTATTTTTCCCTCCCCTTTCAGGTCCATATGAAGGAAAAAGGGAACAAGCCGAGGTCACCGCAATGCTTTCTCAAACATCCCAGGAATTTCGACAACCGGAATTGTTTTGAAATGGGAGATTTTATTTGGCAATACTTTCTGCCCTCCTTGTCTGCTGGTTTTAGATTTGGGAGTAATGGGAGAGTTTAGCCTCTGTTGTCCAGATACTGCCGTTTGTCTTTGGTGTCTTTCAGACAGATTGACCAATGTCTCGGGACGCAGTGGACGGACAAACGGTTGGAGGACAGAGTGATAGTTCCATGTTCTTGTCTCTGTTATGACCCAATGACTCAGGAGGACCGAGTGATAGTTCCATGTTCTTGTCTCTGTTATGACCCAATGTCTCAGGAGGACCAAGTGATAGTTCCATGTTCTTGTCTCTGTTATGACCCAATGTCTCAGGAGGACAGAGTGATAGTTCCATGTTCTTGTCTCTGTTATGACCCAATGTCTCAGGAGGACAGAGTGATAGTTCCATGTTCTTGTCTCTGTTGTGACCCAAATCACTTTCTCTCTTTTTATTCTGGATTCTAATTGGAATTTGCCTTTCTGCTTACTGTTATCTTACTAAATTGCCACTAGTCATTTATCTGTTAAATTAAATATAGTTTTTGCAGTTAGATGAAACAACAGATATTTATCCAATTTTATCTGTATAATTTTCCCTGTCTTATCAACTATCATCGTCCATCAGTGTTTTGGTGAAAACATCAACAGGTCCCAGAATCAGTACAAGTCCTTAGAGACCCAGTATGAGTACAAGTCCTTAGAGACCCAGTATCGGTACAAGTCCTTAGAGACCCAGTATCGGTACAAGTCCTTAGAGACCCAG